>NW_021850162.1:682976-687369 GCF_003651465.1 Formica exsecta
TAAATATATATTTAATTAAATATGGATTCTTTTCTCAGATAACTACTAAAAAATTATTTTATTATTCCTCTCAAAAAATTAAAATTTGATGTAAACTAATAATGTAATAATAATAAATGTAATAAAATAAAATAAATTTTATAAATTCAATTTAACATTGGACTTGTATTCACGCATATGTGAATACATTTTTTTCTCATCGCGCATGTAATGAGATTATATTACATCTATTAAATTTGTCCAAATTCTTTATAAAAGAATAGACATATTACATTTTTGAAAGAAACAAATTGTCAAAAATTAATATCAGTCATCATAAAAAAGTATAAGAAATAGCAAATAAATAATGATACTTGATTGACAGGCAAAATAAGGCCTTTCTGGTCACGGTTTGAATATCATTAAACTAGATTATTACCGATAAATGCGATTACTGTCTGACATCCATTAATCCAGAAAAGTGATTAATCTACGCGATATCAATCTTCTCGTAATAACTGTGCATTAAAAGTCATAAAAGAAAATAATAAACCGTACCGTGATATATATCATGTTAAAAATTGCAATCTAATATGTTCTCAGTTATTTACACTCCATGTTGCACGATCGACGTAAAATTGGACCAACGTTAGAAATTCGCAAAATGGTTGTGCGATGCATATTAACGATTACGATTTTTCAACTCGCAATCATCGGCTGTTGTGCTGTGAGTGGAATAATTTGGTTAAAACAAAAACAGGAATTTGTACAGTTGTTCAGTATACCGCAATTTGCCACTCTTCAAGAAGAAAATTTGGCTAAAAGTCAAGCGATAGAAATACACGATATGAAAAACGAAGTAGTGAGAGCTGTGTATTATGAGGTGCGAAGTGAAATTAAAGAGATCAATAGTTATGTTCCAAAATTTGCAAATTTTTGATAATTCTTCATGTTATAACATTGTCATAAGTATATAACATTGTTATAATATAGAAAAACACGTCGTATCAATTTTTTTTCTATTTATAGGAAAAAAATATGGTAATGTTTTATGACAATGATACAAAAGTTACTGGTATTTGCGGCGATTTATGGTATCTTCTTGCGGATTATCTCAATTTCACGTACGTTACGATAAATCTTTTTTAATATATCGTATAATAAAACACTGTGCACACTTATCTTTGTGTGATTTCTTATATTATGCATTTGTTTAATCGCACAATGGAGTTTATTAATCATAAATCAAATTATTGCGTTCCTTAGATTTATCCCGATGAAAACGACCAATCGAGATTTTGGAGGAAGGCTAGAGAATGGTAGCTATACTGGCGTAATTGGTATGCTAAAGCGAAATGAAGCACAGGCACTTATGAGAAGCGGATTCTTTATAAATCGCATGGACGTCTTGGATTACACAGCGGCTCTTTGGAAAAGCCGGTGGGTTTTCACGTCACATTAAATAATAAATTACGACTGAGAAATTGCTCGTCTTTGATGCGCGCGCGCATTTCTGAATTATTAGTTGAAATTCTTTTCTATACAATCGAATAGAAGACAAGAAAACAAAAAGAAAAAATATTGTTTTATATTTTTTATTATCTGTAGTATGAATAATTGTTAATGAATTGTTAATGAATTGACGTTTCAGATTTCACATTTATGTTCAACCAGAATCGCTGTTTGATAATACGTGGGTATTTACGCTATTTTCACCGATAACATGGTATTGTATAGTGTTCCTGTTTATTATCCTAAGTTCCGTTGGTTATTTTCTGCAGAAAATACCGATGGATTACAATCCTAAAAAGGAAGTTTCCGTAAATTTTAGTCTAGGCGATCATTTTTTCCATTCTTTCGCCATGATGTGCGCACAAGGTGCATAAGATAGTTAAGCAAATAAGTGTAAAAACGTATTTTATCTTGCTGACAAAATAATTTTATCAAAACTTTTTATCAATGGAGTTTTCGAATAAACGCAAAATATATATAATAAAGCAAAAAAAAATTCAGTTATAATAGATCCAAACAATTATTATAAATTATTAAAGTTACGGAAAGATGAATTATAACCTGTGCTTTTTCATAGGCTACATACCTGACGCTTTTTACAACAAGTTTAAGATTTTGTCACTGTCAAAGAGTATATTCGCATGGCTGGTATTGTTAGCTTTTAGTTCCCATCTCATATATCGCATGACGAATAGAGAAACGACGCTACCATTTGAGGATTTAGAAACTCTTTTTTCCAATACAAAAAAGATCCTACTAGCATTCCGTGGTTCTATCATCTACTATTATCTTAATGTAAATATCGAAAATTATTTATATAAATTTACTTTTTTTGATTAAAATATAAGAATTTTAATTAATAAATATTAATCGCTTAAATATCAATAGCAAAATTAATTTTTATACAATATCGAAAGAAATTTTCACACTATAATGGTATTCGAGAGTTTGCTTATATATATTCTAGCGTATTATATTTGTAAAATATAATATAAATATAATTATATTTAGCAAAATAAAATAAAATTGCAAAATAGCCTTTTGTAATATAAAAAAAATATTATAATAGATTACATAAAAAATTATATTCCCGTGAAAAAATGGATATAAGATCATATTTGGATATAACAATATATGGTCAAATATGGTCTTATATAACTAAATAAGTCCATTTTTCGGGTTTAGAATTTTTTATTATTTGCCATATATTAAATAATTTCTATAAAAACAAATTAAAGATAATATATCCATTTTAAATGCTACTTATCGTGTATTATTTTAGAATAAATATGAAAAAGACGAAAATCTATTTGCGCGTATTCGATTCATAAACATCGCGGAGGATATGCATAACATAATTTGCAACAACCCGAAAAAATACGCAATGTTCGAGATTGACGATCGATTTATGGCATTGAATAGAAATGATTGCCCGCTCAAAGTCACGGGTAATTACAACGAGACTTACATATCGTTCGGAGTTCAGAAGGATTATCCCTTCAAAAAAACTATAGATTACGCGTAAGTATTGCGCAAGCATAAACATTAGGATTTATATTTATTGTTCAAGAAACTATTTGTCTAATTAATAGATATCACATATTTTTTCATCGTCAATTTGCATTTTCCAGACTCACTAAATTCAACGAAGTTGGACTGATGGACGCTCTTAAAGATCGTTGGTTGGATATAAAAATGGAGGAAATAGAACAAATAGAGTTCAAGATTATCGACTTGCATCAAGTTCAATTAATTTTCCTGATACTTTGTTGGGGAGCGCTTATATCATTTGCGATACTCGTTCTCGAAAACATAATATACTATTACGAACTAAAAAATATTCAGCGTAGACGTTCATAAACAAATTTTGGATACTGTTAGAAAAAATATAACCGGTATTAAAAAAATATAATAATAATACGTATCATTTTTTCAATAATAAAAATTTGTTTTTCCTCTTTGTCTTTTAATTAATTAATTAATTAATTATTTGTATGTGTGTATCTTTGTATGCATATTGACGAGCAATCACATATATTTCAAGATTAAATATTTAATTAAATATTTAAATAGCCTAATTTGTCCTAATCTGTTCATTTTAAGACACAATGGATTTGTGAGGTATGTATTTATAATATATTTCTATACTTTTAATATAAACTTCTATAATTTTTAAGTATAATTTTTATTATTTTTTAATGATTTCAATTTTTATGATTTTAAAATAAATAATTCTAACATCAAGTATTTTATAGAAATTAATGGAAATATTTTAAATTGTTAGGTTTTGTCTCGTTTTTAATATTTGTCATCTTATAGATACATTTTATACATATATCTGAATTTTCATAAATCCATTATCTCGTAATTAAAACAGAAAACAATTTTAACTCACCGGTGTACAGCATCACAACGTCCATTACGTTATGGGGTTGTTTCGCCATCACCATGTTTGTCGTTTCAGGTCTCCTCCTGTTCCTCTCTTATATCATTTTGTTGCTTTTTCGTGGCACTTACTAGCAAAAACAATTAATTTCAATTAAACATACATTTAAAAAAACAATTAATTACGATTACGCGCGTACTAATCACACTTGAATACAATTAATAAGCACGCGGTACTTACAACTTTAATTGTATGCGATGTACACTTGATTATAGCGGAAAAATAACGCGGGAAAAGCGCACGAAGCTCGTTGTATTTCACGGTCGCCTCTAAAGACTAACCTCACATGCACGCGAATAGCAGAGGTTTTAACAAATTATCGATGGTCACATAAACATATTTATACGCCACGCGGTCGAAAATTGTTAAAATATGATTATATTACAAGACAATTATTGTAAATATATATATATATATATATATATAATCGTGCGCCTGTGAAATATAAGCACTGAT
>NW_021850162.1:687947-698283 GCF_003651465.1 Formica exsecta
TATATATATATATATATTATAAGACACACACACACAATGATTTACATAAATATATCTATCGATATCTACTCAAGTATAAATATAAAGCACGTGAAATATTTTCTTCGACAAACAGCCGTCGCCGCGATACGTTTAATTGCTTAATCGAATTAAGTAATTCCGCCGATTGTGATACTCACTATTTACTTGTACATTATGATCGATGTGTTCGACGTGGTACTTTTCGCAAACGCGTCTCAAAAACTAATGTCGCGCCGTTGACCTACTTGCTCGATTGTCTCCGCGCGAATGACAAGACGATCGCACGTAAATAATACGTTGCGCGTCGCCAAATACTGGGTTTACATGCTGCGCAATCAAAAATTGTTCAAATATGATTGCAATTATGACTTACTCAACAATTAAATGCCTCGCGATTCAGGATCGATCCGTCCCGCGACCGTTACCGACTCGGAATGTCAGCAGCTTCGCATTGATACGACGCGTCGATATATCTACCCAGTCAGCCACATCTGTTCTAACAGATATTGCCAAGTGCTTGCTACAAATTATTGTCAGCAAAAAGGCTACAAATTTGGTACAAGAGTTGTTATTACCGATTAAGCTGGCAGATTGCCGGCAAGAACCAAGCAAAGCTTGCTAACATAAATAGACAGCAAATTGGCGGCAGAAACCATTTTTGAGCGAATTTGATGCCAATTTGGCAACAATTTGTTATCAAATTGCTTACTGGGTATATACTTCACGAGGCTAGTAAAGCGCTCGAAATATTTTCTTCGAAATACAAATCGTCGCCTCTCTCTCTCTCTCTCGATACGATTACGAATTATTTAATCGTACAAGTTAAATAATTGCGCAAAATGACATACTCATTAATCACTCAGCAGAGAATGATCCCTTTTCGCAATCGCGCTTGAAAATTAATGCGTAACATATATGGTAGCGCATCGCGTCGCTGGCTACCTATTCGAATGTTGTTGCGCGAATGACAACAATATGTGACCGCGTAAACAATAATAACATCGGATTTATATATGTGCTACGCACAGTCAAAAACTATTAAAATATAATGCTAAATATCGCTTACTCACCAATTAAATGCATCGCGATTCAAGATCGATCTGTCCCGCGCTCGCGATGTCTCGTTACCGACTCCGGAATGACGTCGGCAACTTAATGTTGATTATGGCGGGAATATAACGCGGAAAAATGACGGAAAAAAGGGCGCGAAATTCGATACTCACGATCACTCTCGATCGATCGTTTTAACAAATCATCGATGGTCACACAAACACCGTATTTATAGATTTATATTCTACGCGGTCGAAAATTATTAAAATATGATTTTATTATATGACAATCATTATAAATATATATATATCATAAGACAATAGTTTATATCAATTCCTATTGTGTCGATACCTATTTTATGCGAATAAAACGCGCAAAGTATTTGCTTTGAAACAAACTCGTTGCCTTTTGTTACACTTACGAGTACTTAATCGTACAAGTTAAATAATTGTAACGTAATATAAAATTAATGTAATGTAATTATAATATAAAAGTAATGATTTCGTTTTTTTATGGATATATTGTACAAAAAATTTTTTTATTAGTAACCTTTAAAATCTTCAGATAAAAAAAAAATAATATAAAGAAAACAGATGCTTTAAGTGTATCTAATATATTTTAATATAAAAATATGTATGTAATTGAAGAACATAGATTCCAATAATAATTATGCATCGAGTAACTGAAGTTACGATAAGATAAATCGTAATCTGTACTTTCTTAAAATTACTACCTAACGCTTCTCAAAACTTCAAAATTTTGTTATTGTATATATACGCAATTAGTTCATATTGCATTTGTGTTGAAAATTTGCGACATAAAATTGACCTCTATCGCCTTCAATGCGCCCATTAGTTTCGTGATAATATATCAAAGCGCGGCAACATTATGCAAATCGTTATCACGTTTAAAATTGATTAGTTGCGATAAATTATATAGGCATAACATAAAATCCCCGATATGAGATATATTTCTTCCGATTAAAAATAATAGTTCTAAAACAAATATTGAATAGATTGTATATTTTTACGTATTGATTTTATTTTACTCGTTGTTATTATTTATTTTATTTTTATATATTTATATTTGCAATATACAGCCATTTGCATAACTATTCTTTCATGTATTTTTGCAGATATTTGATAAAATATAGAAAATAAAAATAAATAGAATAATCTCAAGACTGTGATCTGACATACGCATAACGCAATTTTTCAAAAAAGATAGATTTTATCTAAAATGACATGTGTGATGGCATACCTTTTTTCATCTATCACAGAACCAACTTAATGATAATCATTTTTTCTTGGATATTGATCTTGAATATATTAGTAGATATGTAAATAATTCGAGTCTCGCTACCAAAGCAAAAACCTTGTAAATTTTGTAAGGCACGCTAACAATATATTTTTATAAAACGACTGCTATTTATGATTATATTGCATAGAATTCCGTCGTCTGAGACAATGAACGGTATTATTTGGAGCAAGATACAAAAGACTTTCGTGCCAATTTCCAGTGTACCGATATTTGCGATGATACAACAAGAACGTCGCAGACAGAGTCGAGCACTCGAGACCCACAATTTTCAACTGCAGAATTTGACTGTAACATCTTTCAAGGTATTGAAAGAAAAAAAATATATATATGTATATTTGTCGTTAATATTATCTTTTCAATATTTGTTAATTAATAAAAGCATGACTAAAACTTTTATTTTTATTCTATCTTTATATAAAATTTTAGTTGTAATGTTTAAAATTGCGGTATCTCACATTTCAGTTTTAATCGAGATTGTAAATATTTACGTGAAAGAATAAATAGTTAACAGAAATGTAACTTGCTAAATAATGTGCTATTATATAAATAGTATCAATTAAAGAGGGATTGAATGATAATTTCATCGATTATATTCTCTTTTCAGGAAGAGTATTTTTTTGATTTTTACGATAACGATACGAAAGTTACAGGAATTTGCGGTGAAATGTGGATCCTTCTTTCCGAATTGTTAAACTTTACGTAAGATTACATCGCAAGATTAGATTAGATTAAAACAGACTTTCATGTTATGATATCAAAATTAATGACAAACAATAATCAAAAGATATTTCACTCTTTTAGATTACAGCCAGTGAGAGTAAATGTAGACGGCATGGGTGTTCCAGAGGACGACGGAACTTATAAAAAAGGATTGTTAGGTATTATTACTCGCAATGAAACTATTGCAATACCAAAGATTGATACATTTGTCGAACGAATTATGGCTCTTGATTTTACAGTACCTTTTGGAATAAACAGGTATATCAGTTTAATTTACCAAAATTTTTAAATTTTGGTTTTTCTTTGCTTTTTTTTTATTCGTTGTTAATACAAAATTTGTTGAAAACTTTGTATTTTAGCTTAGGATTGATAGTAGCTTAACATCAATTAAATTATATTATAGATGATTAATAATTTTAAAATAATTTTTAAGCTATCATTTGTATATTCGTCGTGAAGTGATACACGACAATGAATGGATGATAAGAGTTTTTTCTTGGCAAATATGGGGCATTATATTCATAATGTATATACTTATAAGTATATGCACCTTTTTAACGCAGAATATTCTTGTATGGTATAAAGATAAGTACCAAAACACCTCTTTCAATGAACATTTATTTTATAACTTCGGAAATCTCTGCAATCAAGGTACGTATAAATTATTGATTAGTATATGCTCACTTTTCTTAAGAAAAAAATAAATTAATATGCTATAAAATAAATATATTATGTAATCATAACAATGACAATGAGAAATTATCATTAATTTGTAATATATGTGATAATTATTATATATAATTTGTAATATAGTAATAATTTTTTATATATATTTATATATATATTTATAAAGGCTACATTCCCGAATTCCTAAATAGAAGATCAAGGATATTAGAAGTAACGCTAGGCTTTTTTTGTTCTTTAATATACATAGCATTTGGTGCTGTATTATTTATTTATATAACGAAGAATGTTTATATACCACCATTCCATAGTTTCACTTCTTTAATAGCTAATACTAAGTACAGCGTTGTCAGTCTGAAAGGTTCTACTGGAGCTATGGCATTTAAGGTATTTTGATAAATATATGCTTAATAACGTTATATTATATATATATATGTGTGTGTGTGTGTGTGTGTGTGTGTGTGTTTAAAACATTATTTAATGTTCTGTAGATGTATTTAAAATCTTTTATTTCATACGCTTAAATTTTTGCTATTCAAAATTTGTAGGCACACTCTGATCCGCGGATTGTACAAGCAAGAAAGGCAAAACGCTTGATTATAATATCAACTACTGAGAATATGGAAAAATTTGCATGTTTCTCGCAAAAAAAGAAATATGCTATATACCAAGGTGAAGATGAGTACAAAATGAGAGAACATGCTATGTGTCATTTGATTCCAACTGGAAGACCTTTGGTAAAAATATGGGTAGCTTCTGGCATTGTAAAAAATTTTAAGTACAAAAGGACCGTGGATCTTGGGTAAAGAAATATGTGCATAAAATAATATTTTAGACAAAGTATTTTATATAAATTATAGGAATCAGCAGTAAATCATGCAGTTCTTTAATAAATACGATCTATCCATATTTAAATAAAATTTATACGCGAGATTATTTTAATTTTGTAATTTCCACCATTGAATATTTGTTTATAATAGAAACTTGCATGAAATCGATAGAAAAGAGCTCCTACTATACATGTTTATTACTGTAAAATCAGATTTTATAATTTCTTAAATATATATAAATTATTTTAAAATAAATAAAAACAAATAGATGTAAAGCCAAATAACTTAATCATTGATTAAACTGATTCTCCACTGAGAAATATTCATGTATACAACAGATCGATACAGCAATTTAATTTTTGGGATACTCGATATATATTGGTGTTTTTTTAGAACTTTATAAAACAATAATTTAATAATCACAATCACATATAGTAATTCGATACATAAACAAATAATTTTTATGAATAGGATCCTCAAGTTAAAGGAAATTGGATTATTGAATATGTTAAAGAATCGTTGGTTGGGACAAAAAATTAAACAGAATTACGATGACGAGGCATCGCAACCGATTGAGATATATCAAGTTTCTTTAGTAATTGCAGTGTTGTGTTGTGGGATGATAATTGCTGTTATTATCTTCATAATTGAAAAAGTCGTGTTTGCTTATAAACTCAAGCAATTGTGATTATTTTCACTTATATCATTGTAAATATATATAATCTATAAAAATTGACTTGTAAGTAGAAATTTAAAGATATGCATTTAAAAATTATTTACTAAATTGTAATAAGTTACAATATGTGTGTGTACTACATTAATTAAATATATATTAATTAAAGATATAATGATATAAGTGTAGCTGCATATGTGTGAGTAATGTCAAAAGAAAACTTTTAAAGAATATTTTTTGTATTCTCATGTGTTGTATGTAATCATAATCAACTGCTCATTAATAAAAATTAAAATTAAGATAACTTAAAAATAATGCATGTACTTTGTGAATGCGCTATTATAAAATTTTGTTTGAATAAAAAAAGAGGCATTTCGATTATTATATGAATATATTTTTTATTTTACCAACAATATACAATACAATTATTACTTAGCATACCTGTTTATTATAATTTACGAAGATGGTGCATTCGTCACATTCTTTGGCATATCTTTTGACGTATCTTCTATTAAGGTAGCTTCCACAGGATGAGGCTCAGTGGGTACAGGATCATCTTCTTTTTTTGAATCTTTTAGAATATATGTGCCTTCTGCTATGTCTGTCGCAGACATCCAAGGTGGTATAATTTTACCATGAATTCGCCAAATGCCGTATTCATTAGCTAAATGCTTTTCGAATACTATGTATTCTAATACATCTTTTCTTAGAATCTCACTTCCTTGCATTAAGCGACCAAACCTATCATAAATCGCTAATATCTGCAAAGAAAGAGGAGATCTTCTAGTTTAGAGATCATTAATATTGTATAAAAGAAATAAATTATGAAGAATAAGTTACCTGTTGTGTGTGGAATCGAACAGTAAGTTGTGCAAAAACATTCTCCTTCGTTATTATATCTGTAGTTCTTGCGTGCACAACACGAGCTGGTTCCAAAGATTCTAAAAACTTCCAGTGTATAGTTTTATCCATCAAGTTGTGTATCATTTTCTAAAAATGTAAAAATTATTGTAATATACAATAATATTATATGAACATAGATTTGTGTTCATTTGAGTTGGCAACAATGATATAAATTTTAAACTTACAGGATATGCTGTTTCTGTAACGTATTGTATTAACTTCTCTTCATCTTTTCTGAAATTAAAACACTCATTTTATTTAATAATGTTAATATAAATAAATAAAGACAATATTTATTTATTGATATTTTTCATAATTCTTTAATTCATAATTTTATTCTTTCATAATGTCTTTAATTTGCAATATTATTTGTATAATGAAAATTATAAAAATATTATATATCTATTGTGTTTCTTACGCAGCTAAAGCTTCATGTGCCTTTTGATAAATATCTGTAGCCTCTTCTATAAAAAAGGATGTCTTAAATGTATCATCAAACGATTTAATTTTTCTAATGGCCATTACAGATTTGCCCTTTTTCTCCAAAAATGTAAATTTTTGTTTTGCTCCCTATATTAGCAATCATAAAATAAATGATTTAAAAAATGCATACATATTCTTTATATCATATATATTAGATTTATTATTAAAATTCAGCAGACTATTAGTGTTAGCAAACAAATTTTTTTGGTGAAATTGGGACAATATATCTTATATTTTATAAAATTTGTTTCTTGTGTATTTTATATTTTCCAAATTATATTATACATGTTATAAACAATATCACTAAACTAGAAACAAAAAGAAAGAGAATACCTCTTTGGTGATAGCAGAATACTTTCCATCTCCTTCAGGAGCAACATAAGATTCAAAAATTGTAGGAGTAGAGGTGATAAATGTTGGTCTTTCCTGCCAAGCTTTTTGTGGAATAAAACCAAACTCTCTCATACGCGATCGTATTTGCTCCTTATCCATTTTAGTAGGATCTTCATTATCATCATCAAATGATGGAAGCTTTACTTTAATAACTTTTTCTCTTCTTAATTTCTTCCATTTTGGATTCCAGTGCTTTTGTATATACCTGACTTGTGTAAAGTCATTAGGATAATTAATAGCACCAAGCAACGACAGTTTGTTCTGAAATAAAATTCTGTCTGTTTAGATATCTCTCCGTATGTTTAACATTTGTAGTATTACAATTCTATGTACTTGAATAAATGATTCTCCCATTATATATATAAAACATCTATATATATAATTTTTTTTAATTACTTTAAAAGTTATAACTACATATATATATAAGTTAATATATATAATTTCTAAAGTAGTTTTATATATTTTAAACTAATAAAAATAAAATAAAATTATTTGATTATTTGATTATGGTGTCCCTAATTTTATAATGTAGGAAGGACCATATTAATATCTATAATAGTTCTTCATAATTTATTATTTGATATTATAAAAACTAAGTGAGAAAAATTAGTTATTGCAGATTTTTTAGTTCTCTTTTAAAAAATAGAGCTGTACCTAACCTGTATGAATTTCCCATAAGTGAATACTGAGTTTACATATTTTGCTAGCATTTTTAGAGACCTTATTTATTAAGAATTGTATACAAGAACACGATCGCACACATAAATTATGTGTTTTTAAATAATGTTTTTATTAAACTTCGTTTTTTTTTATTTCACGTTTCAAGATTATGTTGCATCGCGCGAATCATGCCGAAATCCATCCGACAGTCCGACACACCGACGACCAATGAAGCGAGGCAGCCTGGCAGCCATTGGCCGCGTTCAGCAGAGAAAACCGCTTAGTAGCAATCGAATGTGATTGGTTCTTACTTTTAGAACCAACGAATCAACGTCAAGTGTTGACAAGACGATAACTGAGCGCTTTCTCTGCTGAACGCGGCCATTCTTATGGAAGTCAGCGACGTCAGCGGGTCAGCGTGGTTTGAAATACTGGTTGCATTGCCGATAATTTTGCTGATGATTTTATCGGCATAGTAAATGTAGCTAAATAATTCAAAAGTAAATGTAATAGCGCTGCTTTATGAGGGACTTTGGAAATAAAATCTCGTGTTAGATGTTAGGACTGTTAGGTGTCAGGTGTTAAGTGTTAGGTTATACGTTGTATTGCAAATGTTATTTTTTTCTAAAAATGATATAAATGACGTGAATTTCAATTAATTAAAGGACAAGAGAAAAGGAAGTTTGAATTGTTTAAATATAGGATATATATACTTATAAAACAAAGGAAAAAAATTAATTGCTAATGTTGTACAAGACAAAACACTGCTTCTTAAATAATTCTACACTTCGCTGGTTAAAGATTCAATTAGGTATACAAAGTATATTAAATAAAAATATATAAACAAATTGATTTATATATAAAATAAGTTCTCTTATAAAAATATAAAACATATGAGAAAAAACAATATGACAGACTTGAATAGAATGTTTGAGTTATATTGTTTTTTTATATTCAAACTATATTTTAAATATAATTTTAATAATAATTAACATTAATTAATTAATATTAATTATAAATTAATCTAATATTCATATAAATATCTTTGTTTAGAAAACACTTGTCATAGAACTATGTCAACCACAGTGGATTCTATACTTCAACCTGATATAAATACTATGCATGGAGAGAAAAGACCTATGTTAGACGATGGCAACGAGACTGAAGCTAAAATACAAAAGACAGAGACAGTGCAAAGGATTAAGAGGAAAAATCATGCTATGTTACTAGGTTATCTTGGTAAAGATTATTATGGCATGCAAAGAAATCCTGGTATGAAAACTATTGAAGAAGATTTGGTTACTGCCTTATTGAAGGCAGATTTAATAACTGCAGAACATTTTGAGAATATACGTTTAATCAATTTTCAAAGAGCTGCACGTACAGACAAAGGAGTATCAGCAATTAGACAAATTGTTTCATTGAAGCTGCGTAAGATATATTTTAATAATATTAATCTAATATCTATATATATAGATTTTTAAGAAAATTTTAGCAAGTTAAATCTCATTTTAAGGTATTGATTGTATTAATATTTATATTTTAATCTAATAACCTTACAATAATACTTTTTATCATAAATAATTATTCTCTTAATAAAATTCAGAATTTTGTTACCAAATTTAAAAACAGTTAAAAAATTTTTTTTATTTAAGATATTGAATCTATATTATTATACTATTAAATATTAAATATTTTTTGCAGCGGAAAAGCCTGACAAGACAGTAATAAATAAGTTTCTACCTGATGTAATCAGAGTATTTGGAATAAAGCGAGTGACAAAAGGTTTTAACAGCAAAAACCAGTGTGATGCACGTACGTATAGATACATTATTCCTACTTTTGCATTTGCGCTGGAGGATCCGACATTGTTAAAAGTTGGAGAAGAAGTTAATGAAGATGAGAGAATCGAACAATTGTCAACTATTGCTGGAAAACCATATATTGACTACAGATTATCTCCAGAATCTTTAAATAGATTAAACTCAATTTTGAAGCTTATGGAAGGCACACACAATTTTCATAATTTCACATCTAAAGTGTAAGTAGTACTGATTCATAGGAATATATTTGTCTTTATTACTTAAAACTAAAGCACACATTCTGTTTTATTCAGAAAACCATTAGATCCACGAGCACAACGTTACATAATCAAGTTCCACTGTGTGGAAACGTTTAGTTTGAATGGTATGGAATTTGCGATATTGGAAATTAAAGGACAAAGTTTCATGCTACATCAAATTCGAAAAATGGTCGCAGTTGTAATCGCGGTTGTGAGAAATATTATACCTGAGGAAACAATCAATGAAGCATTTAAGACAATGGATAAGCTGGAGATACCAATTGCACCCGGCTTAGGATTATGTCTATGTCATGTAAGAAATTTTGATAGTGCAATATTATGTTTAAAATGTAGAATTTATATTATTTGCAGTTATTGTGATATCAAACGGAATTATAAATCAGTATTTAATAATAACTTATTTGCCATAATTAACATTGAATTATTTAAAACGAATTATTTAATAAATATATATATATATAATATATTGACAGGTACACTATGATTATTATGGTAAGAGGTATGGTGCAGATGGTC
>NW_021850162.1:699454-735388 GCF_003651465.1 Formica exsecta
TGTGAAGAAGAAGTAGAAAAGTTTCAAAAGGAATATATTTTGAAACATATGATGGATACCGAGATTTCAGAACAAACGTATCCTTTTAGAGATGAATAATACTTTTTGCATAATAAATTTTTATTTTATTTTGTTTACACTCAAAATTTTCTTCTATTTACCTTAATCAATGTTATATAGAACATTAAAATGGATAGCAGGTCTTCCCTTCTATTCATTTAATAACAAAGAAGAGCTTGTTGAAGATGATGAAAAACTAGAAGCTGTGGACAATAATATGTAAATATAAAATATACATAGCTTTGTCTCTGTATCAAATATATTAAAATATCCAAAAAGAAACGAATATTTTTATTTATTACAAGAAATTTTCGAGTACTTTTCATTCAAGACTATAAAATTATAATTTTGTATAAATATATTTTGTGTAAGTATAATTTGTAATTAATATAAGTATAATTATAATTTCTTTTAGTTTTTAAATAATTTTATACAAACAGCAATAATTCTTTAATCGCGCATTCTGATATCTATATATCGCTTAGATACAAGTTTTTTGAACTGAATTGTGAGGATGCTCACATATGCCATCGTTGCATTTATGTTGATTTGTTTGTAACATGTGCGATCACATGTACGTACTTTCCCCGTGCATCCCCGTATCTCTGTGTATACGCACACACAGAGATGACGTGCACGTTTTGCTTCATTGGGTTATCCCCAAGTTATCCCAGTCTTGTAATAACTGGTAGATCTATCTAGCAGATGATCGCAGTTAGTGATTGAGCGTCGAGTTATAAGAAGGCGCGGATCGAGAAATCGTCAGTCTTTCGTCACGCAGTGCTTTATCATGCGGATTAAGCAGCTTTCTGCGCTACTAACGATTGTTTATGGTAAGAATTATATTATGACACATTTATGAAAGTAAGAATATTACGGAACTGTAACTGTAAAACAATAATTTTTCAAAGAAATTATTTTTTAATTTTTTTTTTCTTGGAGTTTTTTATTTATTAGCATATAATAACACAAAATATAAAAAAAAATTTAATTACATTAATATTAGATTTACGAGAAATATTTACAATTAAGTGGATGCTGTCATTATTAAATATTTTTGAAGCATATTACTGATAAAATAATCGTGAAAATGCAAAAAAATATATAGTTGTTTTTTTCACTGGTGCCGCGATTGACATTTTATCTTATGTTTTCATTTAGTGAACTCTGATTTCAGGCATTCCATAATAATGAAATCATATTAATAATAGATAACGCGATATGTATGTTTGAGAAAATGAACATATATATATATATATATATATTTTTTTTTTTAAGAAAATGTTAAATATATTTCAAAATTATTTAATTTCGCTTGTATAATCTACGAAATTATATCGTTTGCATACTTTAATTTTAATTAATCGATGAATTAATTGATTGAATAGTTTTCTGTGCATTAGAGACAATAAAAAATTTTTATATTTATTCCTATTTATTTTGCATTTATTAAGGCGAATTTGCTACCATATGCGCTAAACTCATCTCTTTCATGATAATTAAATATCTGCAACATCCTAGTCTAAAAGATTTGCGAAGCATCGTCGTAATCTCAGCAAGTTTCAAAAACCAGTTTGGTGGCCTTGAACTCCGAGTAGAAGCATCTATATGTTTATATATATTGGTAGATAATAAATGAAGAAAAACATACAAGAATATGTGACGTATGCATCTCTTATATGCGTGTTTCGTGCATGCCGCGCTTATTAAAGTTTTCTTTATTGTTAGCCAATTAAGATACGAATCGACTAATTATTGTAATCGTAAATTTTAATTAAATATAAATTTAATTGATTGATTTCGTCATAAAAAAAAAAAAAAAATTATGATCATTAAACAGAAGGTCTTTCACGAGCATATTATTGGAAAAATTCTAATAATAATTAAAATAATTTTATAAAATGTAACTTCTCGATTTATACATGTGTGTTTGCGTGTATTATACAACAAACACGTGCAATAAGCAATGTATATATATAATTAAAAAGATCAAATTTTTATAATCTAATAAAATTGTTTCCTGGACTTTTCATAGCGTATATTAGTTCCGGGTATGCACAAACTAATGACTGCGGGTGAGTTTATGCGTTATATAATAATAAAAGTGTCACTTCGACATATAATAATATGTTCAAAGAAATAAATATTCAATGCATTTATTTCATTGTTCAAACAGGCTTGAGAGATTCCAATGTCACAATGGAGAATGTATAGCGAGCGATTTATTATGCGATGGCAAAGCGAATTGTAAGGATTCGTCGGACGAGACACAGGCCGAATGTTTGAAACCGGAGATTCTGTGTCCTCATTATGCTTTTCGGTGTAAATACGGCGCATGTGTAAACGGAGACGCCGTCTGTAACGGCGTCCAGGACTGTGTCGACAATAGCGACGAAACGCAACCCCAGTGTACGAGAACGAGTGAAAACCATAATCAAACAACAAGATCTGTGCGATGCAAAGTAGATCAATTTTTGTGCGACAACGGGCAATGCATTAGTCAGTTTGATGTGTGTGATGGGAATAGAAACTGCGTGGACGGTTCCGACGAGGTATCTGCAAGATGCGGGTCATTGATGTAAGAGAACAATCTTTTTTTTACTAATTCTGTCTCAAATATGGGAAACAAATATTTTTTCAATCGATAATTTCTTTGCAGTTGTTCGTCGACAGTTTTCCGTTGCGCTTATGGAGCTTGCATCGACGGTGATCTACGATGTAACGAAGTAATCGATTGTGCCGATGGATCGGACGAGGATCCAAGATTGTGTGGCGGAACCGGATGGGTACCGACGGTGCAACCAGGAACAACAACAGAACGATCACCAGTACAGTCTTCAAGTTCTACTGTATCACCTGGCATAAAAACTTGCAAAACTCCATCACAACCGCAAAACGGTCACTGGAAGTTGCCTCGATCGCAATGCTCAAACACTGGACAGGATTGTGATTCGCAAGGAGTGGACTTGAGACCAGGATCTTATCTAATTTACTCTTGTGATGAAGGATATAAGATAAGAGGTTCTACCGATGTAATCTGCAATGTTGAAGGAAAATGGGTTAATATACCAGTTTGTACAGGTATGAGAATAATAATTATATATTTGTAGAATTTATATAAATATTTGAGAAAACATACAGAAGAAAAAGTATTTTTGAAAGTATGATATTCATAATGTTGAAGTATTTTAATGTGACAGGCATTGTATGTGTGATTATGCATTAATTAGGTATTTAAAATATTTTTTGATAGAAATTAGATGCAAAGCTTTAAGTTCAGCATCAATTACGGCTGAGTGTACATACAATGGTAACTGGGTATCTTGTGATTCTCCAGTTTTACCTAGAACAAGGGCGGAATTGTCCTGCCAAAACGGTTATCAACCTGAAACCAATCAAGTATTTTCAACACAAAGGGATTCTGTAATATGTAATGCGAATGGTCAATGGGAGCCAGAACCTATACGATGTACTCCAGGTCTGCCCACAATAAATATTTATTTTAATAATAATCTTTTGTTGCACACCACTTTAGATAGAAATAATGCAACATTTATTGAAATTTTGAATGATAGAGTCATTATACATACAAATGTTAAGAATTCAAAATATCCGGATATAGATATTAGGATACCAACATCAAGCAATGATTTAGCAACAGAAAAGTCTTGGACATGATCTTAAGATTATGAAAAATAGTGATAAATTATAAGTAATAATTTCTAAATAATTTTATTTCTGTAATTAGGATATATAATAACCATATATTATGTCATCATTCTTATTGAGATAATTCACACAAGTGTTTTCTTATGTATTATAATTTCTATTTAAGTTATAATTTAAAATTATTTCCTAATGAACTAAAGCTTTAATAAGGTATTATTAAAATATACTCTATTTTTCTAGTAATGCACAAAAATTTATATACATACATATATATATATATATGTATAAAATTATATTAAATTAAGCAAAGTATATTTAATAAATTTATTTAAATGTTTTATAAATACAACATTAATTCCAATTTCTTTTTCCCATCCTATTAATTGCAGAACTGCATACAATCATAGTGATATGCGATAAAATTACAATTAATTATTGTGAATTATCTCCTTTTGCATAATTGTAAATGCTCAATGCGCTCTTTTTTCTTATCACGCTAAAACTTCTCCCAATGAAATATTTGTTATAGTATGCGGTATACCGCCTTCCAATGTTACACCGCTCATTGTAGGCGGTTATCAAGCTAATATCACGGAATTTCCATGGCATGCCTCAATGTATCGCGATGTCTCACATGACAAGCCAAAGGAATTCCGTTGTGGAGCATCTATCATTCAAGAGAATCTTTTGATAACAGCAGCTCATTGCATATACGATCAAAAAACTAGCCAAGTGATGGATCCGAAGAAGTTTTACATAGCAACAGGAAATATCTTCCGCGATTATGATTATCCCTCTCCAAATGTTAAAAACAATCAGGTTTGTAAGTTCATATGTAACACAATTAATCTATATGCGATACTGTCAGTTTGTACATATTAATTGTTTATGGCTGCGTTCCGTTTCATGCATGATGCGCATGATGCATTACTTATCTTTGTTGTTCACCGAATGTTAAATAAGGATAAGTTATGCATTATGCGCATCATGCATGAAACGGAACGCAGCCTATATGTGCTTTCTCTTGCAGGTGAAACATATTTATACTATATGTGGTTATCTAGGATTGACAGGAAATTATATTGGGGATATCGCGATATTAGAACTCGTCGAACCGTTTGTATTGTCAGCTACGTTAGTTCCTGTATGCATAGATCTTTTCAGCGATAGAAGAGTGTTGGAAGCAGGCGCAGTGGGAAAAGTGGCGGGATTTGGTAGAACCGCAGATGGTAATTCCAGTGCAATCTTACAGACTTTGACAGTACCATATATTCCATTCAGTCAATGCAATTCTGCAAGCCAAAATGTCAATACACAACAATATCTTACTCCTGATAAGTTTTGTGCAGGCTATACAAATGGTTAGTGAAAGAACAACTAATATTAGTCAATGTAATACTACATTTTTCCATAAAAATAATCAAGAATATATTAATGATATATATATAATTAAGTTTTTTAATTTTATATAAAATTACAAGAAAGAAAGAGTAATTATTTTTTAATCTATAAAAATGATTGTCTTGTAAAGATGCAAAAAAGAAATAGGATAACTTTTTAGTCATAAGCATTATAAGCAATATATTTCAGGTTCTTCTGTTTGTGATGGTGACAGTGGCGGTGGATTAGTCTTTCAGACCAATGGTCTATGGCATCTCAGAGGTATTGTTAGCGTTTCTCTTGGTACGATACAACAAGGTGGAAGTTACCATTGCAACAATAATTTGTATACTTTATATACACAAATATCCAGCCACATTGATTGGATACAAAATGTAATACAAATTGTCAAATTTCAAGGTAATCAGACAGGAAATATATGTAAAAAATAAATAGAAATACACATAAATCCGGTTGCTACATATATCTTTAATTTTAACTTTTCAAATATACTAAGTTACAAAACAGTTTTGATAAAAATCTTCAGAGTTGCGCGTTTTTATCCTCTTCATACATAATATACATGTATATATTTTTTATTATGTGACACAATAGATGCAGTAAAATATTTAAAAGAATACAAGTGATTCTATGGTGTTAGTATACAATTATATACATGCTTCATTGTTGCAATTAATAAATATTAGGATTCCTTTAATGCCTTTTCCTTATAGGATAGCACAGTTGGCAATACAGATCTATTCTTGCCAGGTGAATCTATACCTATATTATAAATATCTCATTAGTTTATATGAAATATGATATTAAATTTCGTAATATTTACCTTCCATGCGCAAGTCTTTCAAACGTTGTTCAATTTTTTCAATTTCTGGATTTGATTCAGAAACTGTATTAGAATCATCTACGTTGTCTGTATTCAATAGTTCTGCTAATTCCTTTTCCAACTCGGCATCCGAGTCTGTGAGGTTCAACGTCTCAGATAAAACTGAGTCTATTTCTTGTTTCTCTTCTAAAACCTAGTCAGCAAATAATAGATATTAATTTTTTTTTGTTATAACCATTTATAAATAATCCATATTAATAGCTTACCTCATTAATATCGTCCATAATGTCTCTAACATCATGTTCTGTTAAACCATCTGGTTTTATTTTCTTCAATATATCAGATCCAGTCTTGTAAGCAGACAATACAGTGAAATTAGAATGCGCATCTTCAATATTGGTGATCAGAGTGCGTAGGTTTGTAAGAGTTTGCGCACGTTTTTCTATGGTCTTTTCCAATTCCATCTTTCTTCTTAAACGTGTCTTTGCCATCTGACGCAATCCTTTTGCCAAATATGATTTTGCTTCGTTGATAATATTAAGCTTCTCTTGCTCTATAAGTTCTATCTCTTTGATCAGTTCCTTTTCTTGCTTAATCAGTTTATATATGCCTTCTTCTACTTCCGTAATTTCATTTACTGTTTGTGTACAAATTTTAACCAATAATTCACTATGTGAATCAAAATTTTTTCTGACAGTAATCTTTTTTCTATGCCTTAACCACTCCAACACTAATCTCACTGTATTCTCTGAAATATGTTTCTTAGTTTTATTCTCACAATATTCCACTATTTCAGAGATCGGGAATAATATATTATCTTTCTTAATGTCAGCAATGGAAAGAATAATATCACCCAATTCCCGAACAATTCGCAAGTGTATGTATCTTATTTCTGTATTATTTACATTCTGGCCTACTATATAATTCTTTACTTTAGAGAAAGACCAGCTAATTGGTTTTTTAATAAATATATCAATTGACCATGCTGTCCATGTTTTACATGATTCTTGAAAAAAATCAGTCTCTTGAATTATTTCATTATTTCTGGAAAATTTTATAAAATACATATATTAAGATATAACACATAACATTAAAGAGCGTATCAAATTAAGTAATATATCTTTTTGTATTGACAACACATATATAAACAAATAATTATTTTTATTATAATAAAAACAATCATTGATTAATGATTAGTCAATCAAATCATATAATTGATTAATAATAACTGAAGTAAATCAATCAAATACCTGACAAGCTCTTCAATCACAGTAACCAGACAAAGAGGTGTACAACCTTTTCTTTTAAAAACTTCATTTAAATCAGTGATAGAAAAACTGCATTGCATGTTATACTTCAGCCATTCATATATCAAATCATGCCAAAATTTGTATTTAGAAATCCAATCTTGTGGATTGGCAGATTTACTGCGAAACGGTGAGAACAATGCACTCATTCTTTCTTCTTGATTCCAACATTCTGGTAGTTTTTCTGCCGGTAGCAGAATATTGCCGCTGGTGTTTTTATCAATCATCTTATTGTTAATGCTAATTTCGTTCATAAAGTCAATTATATAAAATCTCTTATAGAGTCTCTGCTTCTCAAGTTAGGTTATAAAGATTGTTTGTGTGGTTACAATGAAGACGTTCTATTTTCGCATATGCAAATCTTTTCTTCCATTGCAAATCAGCTCCCTTCCCATTTTCATTCAACTGATCCTAAATAGCGGGGATTTGTGCTATAAATAAAAAGATACAACTTTTTAAAGACGTAATATAAATGACTAATTAATAAACTTTGGATGTCATTTCAAACACAACATTTTTATAAAATATTTGCAAATTTCTTCAAACGATGCTCTGTTATAAGAAACTGATGAATTGTCATAATAATTATAAAATTGTTTACTCTCTCGTTCGAGCATTCACTTTTGATTGCTTCAGACGATCGAAAAATGTAATCACTTTTATCCACTGCAAGTAAAAATGTAACGACAACACGACCACTGTAACTGTATTAGCTATATGAGATGGCGATGTTGAAAATTTCTCTTGGAAACTTACGTTGACAAATTCAATTCAAAATACGTGATACGAAATGGGTGTGAAGGATTTATGGAATGTTTTATCGCCTTTATGCGAGAGAAAACCGCTGTATGAGTTACAGGGAAAGACTATTGCGATTGATTTAAGCGGATGGGTCGTTGATAGTCAAACGATCGTTGACAATGCAGTACAACCAAAGATGTATCTCAGGTAAATTTATCCATATAATTTCTTAGATCGAAAAATAGAGCACATAATATTAATACACAGTATACTTTTTTAAATTTATGTTACGGTTAAAGAGATATTATTTATTGATTTGTAAATTGTGTTGCAGAAATCTATACTTTCGTACAGCATTTCTTCTTATGCAAGGAATATCTCCAATATTTGTATTAGAAGGAAAAGCCCCTACTTTAAAACATAAAACTATTGCACGAAGAAATGATGTTCGTAATGGATTTCAGGAAAGAAAGAAAGCTGCTAAGAAAGGAGGGAGGACACAGTTTAAGCGAGTTTTAAATGAATGTAGAGAAATGTTAAAATTTATGGGTATTGCTTGTGTACAGAGCCACGGTGAAGCAGAAGCTATGTGTGCATATTTAAATGAGGATGGGGTACATTTATAAATTAATTTTCTTTGATAAACAAATTACTGATTACCTTAATTATAAAAAAGAAATATGTTTTTAGCTTGTAGATGGATGTATAAGCCAAGACAGTGATTGCTTCTTATATGGCGCAAAAATAGTATACAGAAACTTTTGTACAAGTAGTCAAGGAAACCGTGGAGCTACAGCTGGTTCTGTAGATGTGTACAATATGGAAAAGATAGAAAAGACATTGAATATAGGACGAAATAAAATGATAGCATTGGCCTTATTGTGCGGTTGTGATTATAATGAAGGAGTGAATGGTGTTGGAAAGGAGGCGGCTTTAAAATTTTTCAAGACTGTAGATGATGAAAACGTTTTACAAAGGTTGGAATATTAGATGCATTAAAAGATTATATATTAATTGAACTTATCAAATTTATTTATTATTTATTTAATAACTAAACCATTTTTCTCTTCTCTCTTTTCAGGATTCAAAATTGGAAAACTGACACAAGTTTAAATAGAATTGAATCAGATTTATTAAATCCTGATTTATGCACCGCATGTGGTCATCTAGGAAAACTACAAAAACATAAAAAATCAGGTTGTGCTGATTGTGGTACTATTGGGAAATGTAATGATAACTTCAGGTAATTTATTAGTGCATTACGTATCTTTGAGATGTATATTGTATTTAATAATTAAATATATTGTACTTTGTAATGTATGTAGAGAAAAGAGAGCACTGATATTAAATGAAATATCGTTGAGAAGAAAGGCACTCCATGATGAAAATTTCCCTAATCAAGAATTAATAGACGAATTTCTTAACAAAAAAGATATGGTTCCAACTAAGTTGGATATAGAATGGAAGCAACCTCAAGTCAATCGATTTGTTGTAAATATATTGTTACATATAGTAATTAATTAAATGTTACATATTGTAAAATAGTCTCCTTGTTAAGTGTATGATTAAATATAATAATCTTTTTGTATTAGGATTTTATGGAAAAACATCTATGTTGGGAACCACAATATGCCTTTGAAAAAATATTCACATTAACTACTAGATGGCAACTGTTACATCTGCCAGATTTTACACTTGATGAACGTTTGTCTATATCAAACTTATTTATTCCTGATCAAATAAAAAAGATACGTAATATCAGATCTACAGCTAGTTATGAAATTATTTGGAAGAAGGAACATAGTGTATTAGAAATGTTAAAAGAATACAAAGAGCAAATAGAGCCAGATGATAATAATGATGTAGAAGAGAGCTTACTAACAAGTATTGAGCCACAAGATTTGGTTTTAAAATGTTATCCAGAATTAGTTGAAGCATTCGAAAGTATTAGAAACGTAAAAACGAAGAAACGAACTGCTAACTCTCGCAGAAAGAAGATTACAACAAATACAGAAGAAAATATTGGAATAACAGATATCGCAAAATCAAGACAAAAGAAAGGAAAAAAGAAAACATTAGAAAGCAAAAATAATAGGAAGATTGAAGATTTTATATCTAGAAATCGTTCTATGTCACTAGAAGAGTCTTTTGAGAACATGGCAATAACACCAAAAAGATCGAAGCAGGAAAGTACTTCGAGTAACGTAAATAAATTAAAAGTAAAAAATGTGCCTGAAAACATTGCGATGGACCTAAAACAAATAAAATGTGGGCCACAATTCAAAAAAGTTTTAGAGATGGACAAGATAGATTCAAAATTGAATAATACAATTGATAGAATGTTTAATGAACTTTCTCCCGATGATTTCACGAGCGAAAATGAAGACAATGATTTAAATGTGACAAATATAATAGACAATATATGTAGCAAACGAATCTTTCAATTTAGTGTAAGAAATTGGCAGTCCATGGAATCCACTAGCCAAGAAAATGTGGAAAATTGTTTAGAATATAAAATTGACGAATTTAAATCCTTGACAAACAAAGAAAATTATGTTTATACTGAGGATGAAAAACAGAAATTAGATGATTCTGATGAGGAATTTGGTGATATAAGTGAATTGTATGTTCCAATTAATCAAAGGATACAAAAAGAAAAAAGCAAGAAGCCTTTACAAATATGCAATCAAATAAAAAAGCCTAGTTTTGCTTTTGAAAATATTATGGACGAAACTGATAATGGAAGTATACATTTAGACACATGATATATTATATAAAGTACTTCACTTTTAGAAATTATATTTATCAAATGTAATAAAAAGTTTTACAATATATGAAAATGGTTCTGCCTTGTATTATATTTGTCAAATTCAGGTTTTTAAAACAAAATGCACAATGTGACGTCAATTAATATTGATGTCAATATTAAAAAGATCAACATTATTACATTACATGACAATGGCATATGTGGGTCATATTATTATCATTAGATTAACTTCTAAATATGTTATATCATTGTATTTTTTAGAATTATAATTAAAGATATCATTTCATTAAAGAGTAAGCATTTTAATTGTTTGAATTATATTAAAAAATACAGTTTCTCACTCAATATATATATATATATATATTATATATATAATTCAGATTATATAAGAAAGAATATCTAAGACTTATGAAAATTTCGCAGTGTCTATGTGCTTTTGTCATATATTTATAAAAATTTGTATGTTATTAATTAAGCGTTACAAATTATGCAATAACTTTTTATGATATTTTTATATATTGAATGAATCTATTTCGTATCTACGAGACGCGTTAGGTTATTTCAAGTACGTACATAATGCAAAAAGAAATATTTACACATATCTGCAATATTATATACATTTTATAATAATGTGTAAACAAAATTTTTAATATTCCGAGGTTTTATTTTTTTTCCCCCTTTTTCTCGAAATTATTAATAAATAACTATTTTTAACTAGGTATTTTTATTTTGTATTTATTTTTTTTGCCATTTGAGTGACCAATCAGGACAAATCAGGAAAATTTTTTTTTAAATGTTTGTCCGCCTGCGCATTGTGCGCAACTTCTTCTTTCTTCTTTGGCGGGACATATCATAAAGAAGCAAAGTCTCTATATTCCTATAATATTCAGATAAATAAGCCGACAAAGAGGTAATTGAGCTAAATAGATATGATTATTTGTAATAGCGTGTTGTTTGTTAAATTGTGATATTATTAAGTAGTTTTGTGGCATATATTTAGATCAAAATTTCGGGCGACGAAAATCGAGCGAGTTTTTAAGTTCGGATAATTGCCCATTATATCAGTGTACACCAATTGCAAATTTCTTAATTTTTGCTTTCATTAGCGATCGTATCATTTATCGTCCATTCATCTTGTTCGTCCATTGTAAAAGTTCATTTATTTGATTATTATATTTCGAGAGTAATCACCGTCGTGATTAGAAAGACCTTCGCGATCATATAATGATCTACAACTAAATCAGAGATAGATTGAAAAATAACGGTTGTCTCTCGATATTAAAAGTTCAATAGGCATATTTACAAATATTTTTTTTGCTGTTTATATTGCTATATAAAATTCATGTCTCGAATATCAAGGAAGAAAACGATCGTCGTCGCATACATCTTAATAATACTTTGCATCGCAAAAAAAATCTAATATTAAGAAAACTGTTATCATCATTCTCTTGTAATCCTTTAGGTTACTAATTGTTTTTTAGCATTCTACATTTTCTTATTGTTGGTAATAATAAGGCTTATTTTCATACATTATCAACTTTCACAGTTTATGTAAATGTAAATGTAGAGGAAATAAAGTTATTAATAATATTGACATAAATATCAATTGACGTCAGATTGTTGAGAACTTTATCGATCATGCTGAAGTATTAAAGACAGATTTTATTTTGGTGTTCGGTGATATCGTATTCTGTGAAATAGAATCAAATAGTGTTTGTCGTATTATTCATGGTTTACACCCATAATAATTTTAATAACGTTTTTATTGGCTTACAATATGTTGCTGTTTAAACTTTTAGTGCAATGACGACCATAAATCTGCTTTTAATAATATTTGTTTTGCAGAAACAATCGCTTTCTTTCTCTTTTTTAGAAATAAAAATTATCCATAGCAAATAAAAAGATTAATTAGTTTTAAAACATTATTAAACCCTTAATATTTTTCATGCATTTATCTATTTGTCAGTCGTTTTGTCTATCGATTTATCAGGTTCTAGAAATGCTTGAAATTACCTTTCTTAATCATGACGGAGCACAGTGGCTGTATCGTCATTTAGCATTGTAAAGATCAAGCAAATAAATTTGGAAATATCACTATATGTTTATATTTGCATAAATTGAAATGAAAGAGGGCGATAGAATTATAAACCTCAATATTATCAACAATATATATTAATAATATAATTTTTATACATTTTGTTAAAGGAGATAATCTCCATAATCTGAAGGATTACGAAAGCGCAGGCAAAATAACACAGCTTTTTCGATATTAGATTATTTGTTGTGATGCAAAAAATTATTAGATATAGATGACGATGATCGTTTACAAATAATGAAATAAGAAAGAAACAAGATATTAAAACCAATTGCATAGTTTGAATGAGAAAGTCTGACATTTGATTACAAAATATGATTATAAGATTTTAACTGAAAGAAAGAGAGAGAAATAGATAGAAAGAGAAAAAGAGAGAGAGAGAAAGGTATAGGCTCTGATGCAATTTATTTATATGAAAGTATATAACTGTCAATGTAGTCGCAGTAGTAATCGGATTTTACGAAGTTTTAAGCAGGGTACTAGTATTGATTTCCGACTATCCAACTACTTGTGCAATAGTTCGATAGAGAACTATCATCGTTGAGAACCAATCATCGTTTAAAATATATTTGACGTCTTATTGAAATTGAAAAATGTCTATTTGTCTCGATAACTATATATTTTTATATTAATAACGTATAATAATAAGGATTATACAATCATAGAAGCTAATTTGAAAAATATGATTGCAAATGATTGAGATACTAAGTTAAAAATAGATAGATAGTAAATTAAAAGCAAAAAAAAAAAAATCTTTTTTTTCAAAGAATATAACGTTTTACACGAAAGAGAGAGAAATACTGTCTCCCATTGCAGAGTTCTCATTTAATTTATAGCAAGTTATAACGGCGAGCAGTTCATTAACTAGTGCGTGAACTGATGCGTTTAATATTCGAATCACTGATGCAATCAACGCGGTTAACTAAAGTAGGTGACGTATATATTTTTCGAATGAAGGATGTGAGAGAAGGGTAGTATAATTTTTACAAATTCCTGTCCCTGAGTACAATTGTTACAGTCGCGAATCACGATCAAACGCACATTAACATATTTAAATTTAATGTAAATTTTTGAAGTTTTGAGTTTACTGAATTAAATAATTAATTTAAGAAAATAGCTTATATTGCATATATGCTACTTCTATATTAAATTAAGAAAATATATTCAAGAAAATAACACATATGTCATTATATTTAATTATTATATAATAATCTATATGCACACACATACTGTAATATATAATATAATTTATTTAATTATCATTATATAATATATAAATTATTTTTAATTACCCGTTAACAAAAAACTTTGATGAATTGTTTTTAGAAGCCGTGGTTCAAGTTGGTTAAGAATTTTAATTATTAAAATAGTTGCCGATAATTTTTATGCAATTATTATTGCATTCAAAAATTTATTATTTGTTAGGTATCAGTGAAGGCAATATTTTCTGCCCGAAAAAGAAATGATAAGCACAAATTAATAAACAAAAATATTTTGTAAAAAAAATACTACATTTTGCGGTATTGTCATAATTGGATTCTTGGTCTTGTCCCATCCGAATATGCAGCCCATGCGTTTTACACGTATTACGTATACATTGCCTGTATTGGAACGGGGGTGAACAGCGAGGGTCGATGGGGGTGGTTGCTGGGATTTTCAGTACGCGCGCGATCTCCGTGCCGAAAACATGGTTCTTCCTGAATATTCGTACAATCTGGAAGTCCGCGTGTGCGAACTATGGCTAGTTGCTAATAAAATAATATAAAAGATGACATCTAATGATACACATTGTATTTAACATATTATTAAAAGTGTGTAAATTTGTGAATTGAAAAAAAGGACAATTTTAATAATCATGCATCCTTAATTTAAATGCAAGTTGAAATAAACATTAAAGTAAGACTTATTACAAATCTTTATTTATTTTTAAACGTATTACTATGAAAGCATTTTCATGTGGGATAAAACGATAAAGTGTGATTTTGAATATTCTTTAGAGGACAATTAGCTGCATATCTACATATTAATGAATTATTCACGCCGACAATTTATGTCTAAACTCCGCTATTAATTTAGCAATTCGATAAGATTGAATGAAACGATAAATAGATAGATCTATCATAGATAATTAGAAATGCAGCGTAAATTAATTATTAAATTTTGTTAGATAAATTATTTTACTTAAATCAAATTCTTTACTATACTAAAAATATGCATTATAAATAATAATAATATTTTATATTAACTGATGTACAAAACTGATAAAGCAATTATTTATGAAGATGTGAACAAAAGTATTACGAGTTTAATAATATTTTAATTGATTTTTAATGTTACGTGTAGATGTATTCTTTTTCGGACTATTGGAAAACATTTAACATATATATAAAAATATATCATATTAAAAAAAAAAAATTATGATATGTAATCATGCTACTAGTAAGAAGACCATTTATTTTTATTTTTATTTTGTTTTAACTTTAACGCGCAAACATGACACACACACAATTAACTCTTTTATTACTTATAAATCTATTCTAACACACACACACACACAGTTACATCTAAGTGTACAGTTTTTTTATGTTAATTTTTATAAGGTGCTGGCGCCGGATATTACATATTATGTGCACATAATACATGCACATGATATGAAATATGCGACATTATATAAGACTATATTTTATAGACGACATACAACATGCTTGATGTTGGTTTTCGAGCACTTTGCTATATCGCGAACACTTTAATTAATAAAGTCTAAGACGAGAGTATGCAGACAATTAATGCGATGCATACGTTAACGCTTGTATTATGATATTATAATCATAACTTATAATATTATATTTACATGTCCTTCACTACAACAGTAATTGCACGATACATGCTAAATAGAATATTTATGTAGATTAATGAGTAATATAGATTAATAGATTATGTTTTTAATTGTGTTATTTATATGTAAGTGATGATATAATTAATTGCGTAACAGTTGAATTTTTATCGCATTTATGAGATAAACTGTGATTGATACGTCTGAATGGCTGCCAATCATTTGGTAAGTTACACATATTTAATATTATATTAATATTTATATGATCTAATTAAAGATATATACTCTGTGTGTGTGTGTGTGTATGTGTTTGTGTGTATTTAATATTATATTGTCGGGTCCTTTTATAGGTATTAGAAAGTTTTTATAAAACAATAATATAAAAAGGTATATAATTTTCATTCTATAATAAAAATACAGATATTATATTATTAATTACATTATCAATTATATAAATCTTAAAAGCAAGAAAAATAGAGGAAAAATGGTCAAAAGAAAGCTCATATAAGACAACGGTTTACAAGCTATGATGTACAAAACGGTGCAAAACATAAAAAATCTTAAAAAAATTTTTCTGGGTAAAATTAAGTAACTAATGTATAGAAAACATTGTTTTAAGTCTTTTATAATTTGTTTTGCATTATCAATATCCTTAAAAAAATTTTTTAGTAATAATTCCTTTAAAATGAAATGCTTGTGACAAATACAGCTTTTTTATCAAGACGTTACATTTTTACCGAAAATAATAATATTATTTATGCCGATCTCTCTATAGATAAGAAATGATAATAATTAACTATGTAAGAAATACATCTCTCAAGGAAATCGGTATAGTAAACATTAAGTGAAATATTTTACACTTTTATATTTGTTTTATATAAAAAAAATTATAAAAATTATATTTTTTTATGTGCTAATATTAGTCTTAACAAATTTTGAATAAGTTATTAATCAAGAAATTTTTTTCATAAACATGAATCCGTAAAGCTTGCGTAGTAACAACTGTCACAGATGGCTTATTATAATGGTTCCTAAACGACTTCAAAGGAAGAGTAGATCATGAATAATGAAAGAAACAACAACCTAAAGATTTAAGAACATAGAGATTCGACATATCAAAACCACGGTGAAAATATAGTACTTTGTAGCCGCTACTACGAGAGATGTAAGTTCTCAGAGAAATTTCAATATTCTCACGGTGTATTTAATATAGATTGAATAAACAGTTTTTCAATGCTGTTTTCTTTATAGTTGATGATATCTTGTAATATTAATTTTCATATTTGATTAATTTCGAAAAATAATTTTTTTTGCTTATATATACATTCTACAAAGCAAAAGTTACATTAACTTGACATTAAATTTTTAACATTTTTTATAGCTTTCTAGATAGATAGAGAAAGAAAGAAAGAAAGAGAGAGAGAGAGAGAGAGAGAGAGAGAGAGAGAGAGAGAGAGAGTTTTAGAGATTGAAAGCATATATGGGATTAAACTTAATGCACTACTATTAACAAATTTCTTATCGAAACGTTGACCATAACTATGCGCCTTTCATGCTTGCATAGATTAAATTAGTTTGAGCTTATAAATAATTAACCGAATAACTGAAGCAACTCGGGGGAAAATAATCATATTAAAGCATTATATACAAATCTATAGTTTTATTTGTTCATAGATGCATCGCTAGCAAATTTACTATTTTAAGTATCGAAAATGTAATGAGCTTATTCTACAGTTAACAGTTTTATGGATAAAAAAATTTGTAACAGACATATCACGAATAAAATTAAGCATTGTAATCTTAATTGCTTCTGTGCGAATTTGAAATAAGATTGCATTTTAATATTTATGGAATTTCTGCTGTATCTATTATCAAGGAATGTGACTCTGGTATTTCAATTCCTTAGAAAGAATTGGAATGTTAAACTAAGTATAACAATAAATAGAGATTTCAAGCAAAACTATTTACTAAAAATAATTATTGTTGCAAATTGATTTTAATTGATTTTAATTTATTCAAATTCACGTGACAAATGAAGCTAAATCTTCTAAATCAGTGTTGGTATACAAGTCTTAATGTACGATTGTCTCTAAAATAATCGGCTTAATTGTAAGATGTGTTTAAAATTCCATGAGACATAGTTAGCTTTGCAGACAATTCGTTAATGATACAATTCTGCGAGTAAATTTATATTAAAATCGATGTGCAAAAGACTTGAGCGCGAAACATTATTTGCATTTACATGAACGGCGTGTATTTTTATACAAAATCACGGCATCCTCGTCGAGTATATTTGAAGAAATATTGTAAATTCATTACGTTGCATCTGTAATGTCGACGTTTGAACATTATGTTTTCAATCGAAAAAATTTCAACACATACAATTGATATATTGAATTATTACACACGCACAATTATTTTATATATATATATAATAAATAATTGCAAAATTGTTTTATTAATCTACACCGATTTTTAATCGCAACATTGCATTTTAATTTTATGATAGCAATTAAGGATAAATAAATCAATTTATAAATGTTTGTGCAACAATACATTAAATCTTTTATTAAATTAAGTTGATTAAAACCATACTCGCAGATGAGTTAATTAATCAAATAAAAGATTGTCTTTAATACAAATTAATCAGTTTCTTTTCTAATCTATTCGCTAAATCATCGAATTATTTCTCAGTAAGTCTTACAGATCAAATGTATTATATTGATATTAAATATTATCACAACATCTTATTAACTTTAAAAGGAAAAACTATAAAAGGAAAGATTGTTTGTAATAGGATTTATATAGAATTTGATTAAATGAAATTAATAGAAAACGGGTAGAGAGATGGTACCTATGTTATGAATGGAATGTTACTAAGTGCAATTATCCTGCCAATAAGGCTCTTCAATCGATTTCGGTGATAAGTAGTAAAAGGCGGTGCAGGTTTGTTCTAAAAAGTTATTGATAGTTAATTCGAGTACTTTACTAATAACCAATAGTTTTAATTGCGCGAAGTCCTATGGTTGCTGAAAGTTTTAATACACATTACATATATATTGACAAATATAGAATTTTTAAACAATATATTATTGTCAAATGAAATTATTTCATCACAAAGAATACTCAATAATATTATGCAATAATTATTTACTGGTTATTAAGATCAGATATTTAACAATTCATTTTTTGAGTAAAAAAAAAATATTTATGTGTATAGTGACCTAATTTTTAGAAATACTTATAAAAGAAGCTTAATAAACAAGATATTTGATTTCCGTGCCAACTTTTCGCGGAATACTCAAAGTTTTGCGGCTACTGTAGTGGCCCACTGCCATTTGATTAGAAAATACATATATTAAAGAGCAAACCGATAGTCTCGTATTCACATACATTGGAAATGCATTACCTTTATTGTCGCTTGTTTTGAATGAGCACTCTTTAGACGATGAGATAAATAATAGTAGTTATACAATATCTAAGCAGATGTTGTAACATGGCAGATAAAATAAATCTATATTATAAATAAAAATAATAGTTTATGAATGTGTATGTGACACACAATATACATATTTATCTTAAAAACATAATAAGATTTATCATTAGTTGAATCAAAAGGATGATAAAACAAACGATATTAGAAAGAAATCCAATGAGAGACAGAGGGAGGGGGGGGGGGGGGAGAACAAAGAATGAAAGAGAAAGAGAGAGAAAGAAAGAGAGGGAGAGAGAGAGAAAGAAGAAAAAAGAACATAGATAAATGAAGATAAGTTACAATAAAAGGAACCGGTTAGTATAATTAAATAATTGCGACAAAGGAAGGATTTGTGTCCACTCAAATATATACTATCTTTGTGGTAGTAGAAATATTAACTTGAATAAAGACATTATTATAAAAGAGATATGTGTGAAATAAAAAGCTTTACTGTTTGTTAAAATGCTTTATTAATTCTTTATTTGGCCCATTATGAATCATTATCAATACGGATTATATTGATCTTTTCTAAATGATTCATGAATTGCTAATAACATTTTTCTTCATACATCATCATGAATAAAATCGAAGAGACGAAAGCTATTTCATATCATTTAAGTTGAAATAGATAAATGCGCTTTTATATTTAAAAAAATTTGTAGTTATTCATATTTAAGGTCTAATTTGTTATATAGATTATTTATATAATGATATGTTTAAAATCAATAAATCTAATTGTAAAAGGAAAAGGCCAATATGATATGTTTAAAAGTAATAAGAATATATAAAAAATACGGGCATGTCATTGCATAAAAGTTCAATAATATGAATTATTTTATAATGGTGTATTATAATTATAAAATATGTTCTTAATAATTGTGATAGAGAGAGAAGTATTTTTGTATTGTGCATACAGTGTTTTATCAAATTTTGAACATAATATTTTATTTTCAGACTATTAAATGAATAAGACAAAAAGCAGAAAGTAAGATAGGCACACAAGCATTACTTGAGAGAAAAAAAGTTTATAATAATTCTGATTTTACCTTATAATAAAATAATTAAAGTCGAAAGAAATTAATTGGACAATCAAAGAACTAAACCTTTAAAATACTGCCAGAAGTAGCAATACATATATCGTATATGTACTAAATATCGGTACATAAAGTTAGAAGTGTACGTTAAAATTACAGGAAAAGAAATATAACTAAAAGCGAAATCCTAAAATTTCATATAAGCGATTCGTATAACACATCAAGAAGTAGCAATAAGATATATAATCTTATAAGTGCTAGAACATCTTTGCGGAACTTTAAATTAAATAAATATATATATATATATATATATTTGAAAGATTTTTTCTCTCTATATAACATTACTAGTAAAGTAGCTGTGGTTATGGTAGTGTTATGAAAAAAACTATCATTATAATTATTGTTTTTTTAGATCATCAGATTTAAAGTAGGATACGCATCATCATTATTCAAAAGATAATCATTATTTAATTATAATTTTTATATTAATAATAGAATCTCAAATATATTTTACATTTGATTATTTATAGTACTGCAGTAAAATGATTAAATAAAAGAAATTGACTATTTATAATACTGTAGGAAAATTGCAAATTTATTTATATCGCATGGTTATATTTTTTTATATTTTTTAAACAATTTTTACGTTTTCTATCACTGAAATTCTGAACATAACGTAATGTATAACGCAATTAAATGATGAACTGAATTAATTAATGATTAATTAGATAATGAGTTTTATAATTATACAACAAACGTTTCACACGAGTATTATAATGAAGAATACAATCATGACTGTACATTTTGATTTCCATTTTAATTAACTGTTTATTATTTTACGCATCTATTAACTTTTGAAGAGAAAATTTAAGATTTAATCGATCGCTATGATTGTAATTAAAATTTGCAATGCATCGTAATATACATATGTTTACATAATAATTTATACATTGTACTTCTGTATTGATATTGAATATTACCTAATTATATTGAATTGAAAACATTTAGTATCAATCTAAGATTTAAATAAAAAAAATATTTTCTTTTATTTTTTTCTATCAAATAAAATAATGCGTTCTCATATTATGAAGAGTATCAACTATATATGATATGTATAAATACACACACACAATATATATTACTTTTATATATTAAGTGAAGTATATCTATATATATGAAAATATATGATATAAAATATAACTTTATTATAATAATTTTTTATAATTTTATAAGAAAAAGAACTTGTGTAAAGTTTTATGTAATATTAAGATAATTATGTGCGAAAGTTGGTAAAAATATGGGAACATCTGAGAATTTTATTTTTACTGACTTACATCATTATTTTTCGTTCAATAGTTTTTTATATTCCTTCAAAGTTAATAGTTAAGAACTGAGACTTAATCGAGAAAAAGTCGTTAATGAGATTTGGATTTTTTTGTTACACTGACTTTTAAAAAAACTTGTAGATGCTTCTTCTTATGTCAAGTTTTTCAGAGAAAGAGAGTCTCCGGTCGGATGATATAATTTATGAATCTGCAGCATGCGACAGAAATCAACAAGCAGTGAGTTTATTATTGCAAACGTAATTTCCATCGTATCTATACTGAATCATTGACATAGCGTAATCATGTTATATTCATATATGAAAACCTTGTTCGCTTTTCATAAATATGTTTCGAAATATTTCATGAATTTTAATGTTAAATTTTATTTCTAGCTAAATAATGTATGTTTATTGCTCTGCCAGGTGTGCAATTAAAATAACTTATGTAATCCTTATGTGTTGAGCATTAATATGAAATTATAGCATGCTCTCTCTCTCTCTCTCTCTCTGTCTGCGGAAAGCTAAAAAACTATATTTAACTGTTTTATTCATTAACAGTCATGTTTCAATCAATTTTACACATACTTATAAGTATGCATATATCAGTTATGTGAGCGCTGTATTCAATATTCTCTTAACACATAATTTTCACCGTAACTTTGAAAAGCAGATGCAAATTAGATAAGTTTGAGGTAATACGTGCGCGTCGAGTTTCGCCGCGTCGTATTGTAGTATTATGTAGAAATCGTTTCTCTGATGGTTACATCATTTAGTGACTGTGAATTAACGCGTTGTGCGTGACAATTGCTTTTGTCGATAGCGAGTTTAGTAGAGAGAAGAGTTCACGAAGTTATATCACATGAATGGATTTATGAACATATGTCATCTATAGTGACTTGCACTAAATATTCTATGATTTATTCTTTAAAATAAAATTTTAAAATATGTATTATGATTTTTTGTGCAGGATGATAATATATAGCATATATACAACCAAATTGATATACACAAACAGCTATCTTTTCTAAATAGAAATTTGACAGTATACTAGGCTATATATTCTATCTTATTCTACTGTTTTGTGTACTATTTTTCTTTATTTACTCTTAATAGTTGTTATCTAACTCGTATATATTTCTATTCTGTTATACTTGTCGAGAACACATTGATCTATGTACAATAAGACCGAATCACACATTAGATTTGATTATTTCGATAATACTTCAAATATTTAAAGTAGATCAATTTTATTTAAAAAGTGAAAATCTGATAAATGATATATATTTCTTCAACTTTCGTAATAGCTTGCACACCATATTTTATCTTATTCTACCCGTATTGCGGGTTGATAAGATAGATAATATGAGAGAGATGACACACCTAAAAAAGATTATATCAGATATAGGAGGTAAAGAAAATTGCGAAATACGTGTTCTCTGTATAATAAAAAGATTTTTGAAGGGAAAAATCTAAGAACGCAGATTTAATCAATATGAAAATCAGGTATCAACATGAGACTTTATATTTTTTTGTTAGTATAAAACAACAAGGAAGCAAAAAAAGGAAACAATGAGATTCTTCTTTTAACTTTGAACTAACTACCTAAACTTATTCTCATTGTCATTAGCAATATTTGTGTAATATTAAATTTTAAATATGTATAGAATATAAAAAAAAAAAAAATTAATGATAAATTTTTTATCTCATTATTTTTATATATAAAATAGTTTTAAAAATTTCTTATCTTTGCAATCGATAATCAATGTAAGTTCCTTACATATTCGCGCAATAATTTCAAAACTTTTTTATATTATTTCATCTATAAATTATGAAACTCTCTGATATCGATGCGGCTGATATCGAACTGCGGCTGGTACTTTATTTATGTCGTGCCTCTACAGTTGCTTTCATTTAAAATATACTTTTTTTTTTCGTTTTAGAATTATTCCTCTGAATTGTAATTTCGAAATTTCCCGGATTAAAATAGGTCCAACATCATAAAATGAAAGGACATTATGAGTATTATACCGAAATGATATTCTCATATGAGAATAGTATTAGAACTTATATTTTGAAAGCAGTGATTACAAATTTCTATACTTACTCTTTCTGCATAAAAAATGTATTTCTAACACACATATAGTTTTATATGACTAATATATACAGAAATATGCAGTAAATTATTTGAAATTTTATATATTTCTTATTTATCTATATATATGCATTTCAGTTTCTTATTATTGTACAATATGCGAATTGTGCGTCCATAATTTCATTATTTTTATTCGCACAAGAAATGTCAATAAGAGCAATGAGGATTAAATCAATAAAAGAGTGTTTACGTATACGTATACTATGCCGAATTTTCGCAGAATTAATTAAAAATTTTACCGAGAAAATTAGAGAATCATCGATCTCGATGTTTGACTGTTTTGACTCTGCTCAAAATATAGAAAGCGCTTTAACTTTTGCACGCTTAATTGCTCAAAATTTAAATTGAGTATACGTAATAGTTTAGCAGACTTTTGTTTATTTGGACGCGTTTGCATTGTGGAATATCACACTAAAATGTCAATAAAAAACAAGCGTCAATAAAAATATCACTTTAGTAAAAATACATCAAGAATAATTGCTTGTAATTGTGAATTATAAAGAGTTGTTTGATTAACAAAGTTATTGCTTTACTGCATTTAAAATGCATGTTACTAATTTTGCAAATTTTCCTGATATACATTTATACGTATTTAGGGACAATGTGTGACAACAATTGCGATTATATAATCATGTATTTGCCGCGGTAAAATAGGAATTTCAGAGAGTTAATTGCAACTACTGACAGCTGTTATAATATACAAACGTGTGTTGTAATTTGTCGCATTTTTACGGAGATATTACATGCACGGTGTTACTAATTATATTCGATAATTAAAAACCTGTGGCTTTTGGATGAAAAAAGTTCTTGAACAAAAAATGAAAATTTCTTGAATACAAAATCTAATAGAATTTATCTTTATTATACAAGAAATTTATCTATATTATACAAGAAATATTAATAAATAACTGTCATTATAATCTTTGCAATTTGATATAAATATTTGTTAACTAGATAAGACAATGTATAATATCGGGTCTTGATGTAATAGTTGTGTAAATTTTATCACTTGAAGAAAAATGTATGGAAATTGCATACAAAGTATGTAATAATCGCTTCACTGTTGAATGCAAGATCACCGTCCTTGCACGTTTCTGTGCTTTATTCATGTCATAATGGGATATGTAGAACTTGTGTAGTAAAATATACATACGTACTCTGCATACAGGATACTCATTATCGGTATTTTGTTTCTCTAGAGAACGTAAAATGCTCAAAAGTTTGCTTTTTATGATAAAGATTGATTCATGTATTATTATCAAGGATTAAATAGATTATCATCGATTAATCGGGTCAAATTTTAATTAATATACAAATGCACACGTTTGATGTATTATCTTTCTTTAATTAAACACTGTTACATGTTTTGGAAATAGAGCTATATTATTCATATAATATTTTTTATTTTATATTGGTCGGAAAATTGAATGCTATAAACAATATAAAAGCTTAATCTCGATTAATTATATGTATTTATATAGAATATTTATAAACATCGAGCTATATCTCTTTTTGTATCTCTTTTCTTTGATAGTTTCTTGAATTAAGAACTTGTTTTTTCAACAAAAATATCTATAGCTTTTTAGGTCTTTTTTACACTATTCTAAATTACTTAAAAGAACATCAAAATCTTACTATAAAAATATCATGTTCTAAACTTATCACAGAATACATATGGAATGTTAAGAATAATGATTAATTATTTCTTTATGTTAAATTATCTGTTGAGTGAAAAAGATTCTATGACATTAGACTATATTATTCCGAATTAATATTATTATTCCGGAATATTATTATTCTGGATTATTCTGGTTTTGATTCTTTGCTTTTTTTTGCGGATCGAGAAAATTTGATGGTATAGGAAGTGTTTAATAAATTTCATTGCGGTATTGAAATATTGACAAAGACTTAAAGCTATTTAATTGATCGATATTTTTGCATAATGGTAGAACCTTTTATATCGTAATAACAATATCAATTTCTCTCTTGAATTCAAATAATATAAATTGCAGTATATCTCTTTTATTTTATTAAATAACATTCAATAAATATTGTTTTTAAAATATAGAAGGAAGATTTTTTTTTAGGGAAATAGGAAATAATATTTATTTTTAATTGTACATATAAAGTTTCTATTTTTTTATAAATTAAATTTTTGTTTATATATTTGAAAATAGTAGAGCAAAACAATGTCTGCATAACTGAATTGGCAGATTTATTATTTCCGATCTGTGAAGAATTAAGTAAAATAGGTTAAAATATAGCTGATTAGAATAGTACAATCTCTCCAGATAATTAGATTTTATATTATAGGTTTTCTTTAAAAAAATATTGTGTTTATCATTGGTGGTATATCGTAACATAATATTAAGTCTTATATTACATGCTCTTATATCGTACGGTTTATCGTGGTTGTAGAGAATTAAGAACCTTTATCATATCAATAATGATAAGATATCTTGTGCTAAGCACAAATGAGAGCTTATTGTAACTATTTATAGGCGGATAAATTTTCCACGTTATTACACTACGTAAAAAAAAAAATTTTTCAGCTACTACTTTGAATATATGCGTAACAACCGGCAAAATAGTAGCTTTTGTAAAATGTGATACGTACGTTTCTTAATCAACTAGAATTGCGCTCTTTGTCATCGGCATTACTAGCAACCGTTACAAAGTGAGTAACGTTCGTTGAAATGCACCAGATGCTATGGCAAAGGATAGAGTGACAAAGAATAGGACATATAAATGCTTTTGGCTCTCACACCATAGGCAATCGTTTTATCTATTAGGCACTATATATTTAGTGCCTAAGGCTAACAAAGTGCTTGGAATTTGAAAGGAATGTATTAAAGTTGAGAAATAAAAATCCGAATTAAAAATTGTTATATAAGAATTGATAAAATTATAATTACCTGAGAACACAATAAGTTTCTTCTTGCTCTTAAAAACAAAATAAAAAAATTATTTTCAACAACAAAAATGTAAATTATATATTTTATTTTTTAATATATATATTTGATGTTGATACAGTGAGATCTTCAAAAGCTAAACTATAAGGTTTATAAACGGATCTATTTGAATTCTATTTGTAGATCTTTGGTCATTGATAATAAAATTATACGCGCGGAATAATTTTATTTAATTTCCGATTATGGAAGGATTAAATATAAAAATAGTTATATTTATGCAAAATTTCAATTACGATGTCTTGAAACCGAGTAGTTAAAAGATAGAAATAAGAAGGCATAAAAAAGATCTTCGTTTTCTTTCTTATCCTCTCTCTTCTTCTTTCTACTGAAATAATAAAAAATTTTTATATAAACGTTTTATATCAATAATATTTTATGTGTTTTTAAAAGATATTTTCTACTTTATATATATACACATATAATAATATTTTATTGTATTATTTCTGTTTACGTAATGCTACATTCAATGGTTATTTATCTTTTGAGACCTCAGATTCTTGGATTCAAGTGGGGAATCTAAAGAATTATAGATCTCCCGCCGGAAGATAAAAGAAACATGTCAGGAAATACAGAAGATATCTCTCAGATATATTTCAGTATGTATAATGCAAGTTATGATAAAAAGTCTATAAAGATACATACAAAATTTTTTTTCTTTTTGAATATTTTGTCAAAATCCTGTGCTGACAAATGCTAAACATCAACAATAACAGTAAAAAGATTAAAATAAAAAGTGGCTGTATAGGTATAAAGAATGTAAGATCTAAATACAATATATAACAAAGAGAATCAATCGCGGTTAACATAAGAATTGCGATGCCTTACTATGATGTAAATTACTATTCTCCCAGCCATTATCTGCGAAAATAACGTCGCACGATGACACTGTGCAGTCAGAATTTCTATCGTCGTGTGAACGAAACCCCGGGGGGAATTTTATTTTATACTGTCCCTCTATACACAATTTTTGCATGCTGATCTGTACCAACATGCGGCGACCAAACGTTGCATTTGACGTTACATTTTTCATTGAAATATTTCGCGCACCGCGTATATATACATACGCGTGTGCCCATTTGCACTAAATGCAAAAGAGAGCAAGCTTTTAGAATAAATATTATAAGAATAGTCTAATCTCTCACACACACACACATATTCCGTCCAGCAATGACGTAATGCAAAACGTAAAATTTCCATAGATTTCATGTTGAAGTACATAAACTTGTACTATGTGTGTTGTGCATATATATATCCTTTGTATTAAAAGAGAATATTTTGCGAATGTGCAAATGTGAATATTCATTTAATGACGGAAAATGTGCAGAACGCGGTATTTCTGATATATGCTTTTGTATTCCGTGATTTTGACGGATTTTCGTCTCTGATAAAAAAAGATATACCATAATAGAAGAATGATGTTTAAAGATTCAAAAAATCATAGTTATATAATATTAATATTATATTGATTGTTTTATCTAAAAACTAATATTGCTTGATATTAAATTTCCGTGTGAATTTTCATCGTTCTTGAAAGTTCCTTCATTTAACGTTTACAAAGAAGTAATTTCTGCTAAGAAACTCTGACAATATGGCAGGATATTAAAATGCTTGCGGCTACCTAACACTAAGGTATGTCATTTATATGTGTGTGTATATACATAATTTTTCTAAAATTTTATTTATAATAGTAAAATCATCAATTGTCAATTTTTATATCAATTATTCAAAAGCCGAAGATTAAAAAGCAAACTAAATAAAATTAATGGAATATCTCATGTGTACGTATATGTATGTGCCTTTACTTACAACGTATAAATATATATTATAAAATATAATTTAAAAATAAGTAGTTAAAAAATATATATTGCATAATGTCATATTTTACTAAAACAATAAATTACATTTTAAAGAAATGCGAAGTATTCTGTTGTTTTTCGTGATATGAATCAGTTGCCTGAATTGCGTGCTTCAAATGCGTAAGTTCGAATCAGTGATGACTTTTATATTGACATTTAACATGCAGTAAAAAATGGTTAATAGAAAAGAAATCGAAAAATAAAACATAAAAAGAAAAAAAAATGTAAGAGTGATAAAAAGAAACAATTTATATATATTATAAGAATACAATGTAATATCTTAAATTTCAAAGAGACATATTTGGAAATCTGGCGAGTCTTTCGCTGATTCGTAATTGGCTATTTCGCCGCTTGTTAATCCTATCACGTGTCGCAAATATAATTGGTGTTAGTCTCTGAATACCAAAACTGATGAGTCTCTCAAACTAATATTGTGGCAGCTATATTAACAATTTAATATCAAACAATTACATATAATCAAAAAATGGTTTACATTTGGTTCACATTAAGACAAATCGAAAAATAGAAAATATAAAAAAAAGTGAAACATATCGCCTAGATATTTTGCAGATTATAATAATCTGCTTTTACTCGACGTGAATTGCTTGCCAATTATATAACTCCTGTGGATGAATTTTGTCTAATAAAAAATTCCAATATTGACAATTCGATATTTATATGTGAATGGAAAAATGATTGAATGAAGACAAGTAATGAGAGTGAAATAAAGTGCAAGACAAATATAAAAAAGCAAATTAAAAATAGAATAATAAAATATATTCTACAAATAAAATAAAATACAATACATGTTTTGCGAGCGAAAAATGCTTATATAGTTTAGTAAGTGGACTTTCATGTCCACATTTATTGTTATATCGTATTATTTCTCTTAACTCTCAAATACGATAAAGCAGGGAAAATAAATTTCGTGAAAAATAATTTTAATTTGTACACATTGATAAATAACGTTAATAAATAACATTCACGATATCTAGAAGTGACATTCAAGTTAATACAGCTTCTTCGTTTCCGTTTCGCCGCAACCATTTTGCCTCACCTCTTTCATCGCATCCAATTTGCCGCAAACCAGTTTCCGTCGAGTACACGTGGAATATCTTGTATTGTTGTTATATGCATTAAACATCTTGTATCTATAGGGAATAGTAAGTAATGCTAAGTCGATAGAAGGAGTAAAAGTATAAATTATTAAGCAAATTCCAAATTTACATTTGATCTAATAAACGCTTGTTACAATAGTACATTTCAAAATATCAGAAGTTCTAATTTTTTAAGTAATAAACGTGTCATTAATGTTGAGGTAATCCTTTTAAATTGTTTTCTTAGGTTAAAACTTTTGATTAAAAAGATAACGTTATGTCTCGAATTATTCTTTGTAGCTACATAATTTTAAAATTATGACAATTTCTTGCGACAATATAAAATAAAGAATAAATACGTCGTTCAAAAATGGAGAACGATTAGATGTTGAGATTGTTTTTGTATCAAATAAAAATGGATGGCTTTTTGAGAATTGATATCCTATCCATTTTTGCATTAATCATATTTCATTTAGGAAAGCTTGCATATTACTTTACCCAAATTCGCAAATTAGATTTTTGCAAAGAAGCAGTTTTGTATTTTACTTTATATGCTAATTTCAATAATGTTACAATGTTAAAGCATAGATAGATGTTGTTACGTATAGTATGCAATTAGTATGAATATGCTTCATAGCAACTATTCGTACGTCCGTTAACATGCAAACTTATAAGCAAATACAAACTGCGCCGATATACAATTCGAAACTACCACTTGATACGCATTTATTACTGTGGAAAATTTACATAATGTATATATCTCTTATTATGTGTCAATCTGATTATGACACATATTAGCATATGTGCACTACAAAGTTTATATCAATTTGCCGTCATAATGCTATCATTATGTTAACTACATGATAATGTAACATTTTATTACTTATTACGTCAATATGTATAATAAATGAATATTGATTAGAAATATCAACTATGATTGATGATTTAAATATGTAACATAATAAATCAAAGGAAGTTTAAGATATATAAATAACTAAAAATTCTTTGTAGATACTGATAATTTTATCAAATTATTTTTATCATTATATTATCAAAACTTAATCTTTTACCTAACACTGTACAAAGAAAGAGAGAAAGAGAGAGAGAAAGAGAGAGATTTTTATTTCTTGTTTTTTATGTATAAATAATTCCTACATGCATGTAAGAATTACAGTACACGCTTTCATCTTGCATATGTAAAGCTTTGTCGCATAAGCCGGGAATGATCCGACATGTATAAGAGAAACAAATTGGTATGCATTTGAATCTCTCACATAAGCTTACACACTACACAATAAACAAAATAGCAAACAAGAATAGCTTCATTCGGAATTAAACGCGATGTAGAAATTACGTGTTATACATACAAGATGTCCCACTAGATATACTCTTTTTTAATTACAAATTTTTCGATTAATTAGCATTCCATTTTCTCTTATTATAAATTTAATATATAAATTTAGTAGAGAGCTAAAATGTGTCAATGTATAAGAAATCTTTTATCATAACTTTCTAATTCATAACATTAAATAACATTCACATCTTAATAAAATTTAACTAAAGTAAAATTGATATAAAATTTAGTGTAAAATAAATCATTATTATTTATTCCAGTTTTAATCATTTATATTTAAAATATTTATTTTTAAGAGAAAGAATTAGTTTCAAATTTGTCAAACTACAGGAAGGGGAAGATCACACATAAAAAAAATAAACGACAATAAATTAATAAAATTTTGTGTAATTAATCGTTTTCATAGCAAAAAAAGAAACTTTTTACAGTTTCTGCGGATATAAGAATCTTACGAATCTCATAGTTAGTCTGAAAGTCGGTCAATTAGACACACTGCTAATTTTACACGAAGAGAGTGTTGCGGACAAAAAGCTCTTTAGGCCTACAAACGCGGTGTAAATCGCCGAGTTTTATTCGAAGTTCTTTCAAATAAATTCGTGAATTTTTCGGTTTGTTTGCCACAGAATTTTAGCAGTGTGAAAAGCGTTCGAGATATTTTCTCATTGTAACTCAATGCGGTATTTCAGACGATGCAGGACATAAGAGCAGTATATCAATCAGGAATATGTAACTTATTGTTAGCGATGTTGAAAATTATCTCAGTGCAGAACAGTATCACGTACGTAAGTAACTTAATCCTTTTCTTCGATACGTGAGCGTGAACACGAGCTAAGTGAAATTCAAACTCGCTTTTTGCCACGAACAGAAGCGATACGTGACGAAAGTGAAGAACTGATTAACTCGTACGATATATAGAGAATGCCCAATCGTCTTTTAAAAGCTATTGCCGGCTGCAATTTGTAAAAGAGTAATTTCCTACTTTAACAAAACGCTTTTCAATCAACTTTATACTTTTGCTTTTCTTATTCCTTCTTCCCATTTAATTTTTGCCGTGTGTAACGCATTTTAACATTTCTCCGAACTGTGAATATCTTTAATGCTTTAAAATTTTCTACCTGTAAATAGCATGAAGAAAAATGCAAAGTTAAGCAAAATCTCAAAAATGCTTTTGATTATGGTACGAAAAAAATTTCAGTCTCGCACGATGCATACTACTTGCTTTTCATAAAATGAATATCGCAACATGTCATTATAGATACAATCTTTCCGTTAATATTGCATGACATTTCAATTTTTTTTTTTATGGCAAAATTTTCTCTCTTAGAAGTTTTCAAGAATAGCTTTTAAAGAGTAGAAACTTGCTGTTGAATAAAAGTAATATCGTTATTTTCACGTTGTTGGCAAAGTACGACTATGAGAAAGAAGTAAAGAACTGATTAAATCACAGTACATCGATAAAAACGTTTAGACGTGATCAACTTTTGAAAAAGCCATTGCCGTTTCCACGATTTATAAGAAAGCATTTTATTATTTTCGTCAATTACATCCGAATTAACTTTACAGAATATTTCTTTAATTCGTTTCTTTATGTATGCAACACGTTTTAATGTTCTAACACTAGATATTCCTTTGAGGTCTCGAAAAATGCTGACTATGAACAAGCGCATAAAAAGAAATGTAAGACCAAGGTCTTCACAAGCACTTCTTTGTGATAAAAAAAGAATGTTAATCTGGCATACTATACATATTATCATTCTTTTAATAATTTGAGGTTGAGATTGTTAAGTATAAGCACGAGAAACCGTTATTATTATAATTTATATTATAATATTATTATAATTTTTTACCTTAATTTATATTAATATTATTTACGTATTTTTTGTACGAAATATTTTTTTTTATTATGTTTGTATATAATAAATTTGCATAATTTATATCTCTTGAAGATAACGTAAGAGTTGCTTAGTTTTTTCAATACTTTTTCATTTTTTAATTAGCTAAAAAACAAATAAATAAAAAGTAAAAAATAATAATAATATATAATAAAAAACAAAGCTTCCTCTATGAGGAAGCAAAATATAATGTAATATAACAATATAACATAATAAACAAAGTGTTAAAAGGTCATATTACAGGATAAATGAGTAAGATTAATTAGCTATATAAATTAATATTAGTATAATTATCATCATTGAAGTTTGTGTATGTGTGATATACATTTTGTGTTATAATATCTTTCAGTATACTACATTATATCTATACATCAAGAGAAATTAGAATCTGTGTGTATGTCATTATGTGCTTTATAAAATATGAAAAATGGGTTTGCGTTGGTTTTGTTTCTTCGTGGTGCTATTTCATGCATCATATTTCTCGAGTACAGTGTTAAAACGCTGTTATTTACCGCTCTCATACTCACTTTTTTTTTACAACACGTTCGCAATAGGGTAATGCTTGCAAAGTAAAAACTATTGCGTGGTCGAGATGGACGATCATTACCAAGATCATAATCGAGGAAGCTGTTTTATGCGACTACATGAAACAATGAATACCGCATCACAGAGTGCAAAGCGAGTAAATTTTTAAAATTCAAAATGTTTATTAGGTTAGAAAAAAAATGATGTAGATTTATTTTTATGTTAGAAATTGTGTAAATACGAGACGCGTATCAGCAAGGAATATTAAATGAGCTTCAGATTGAAGACGGAAGACATAGTAAGTGCTATGTTATATAAACACGTAGATTTATTTGTAGAATATAGTTGTGTAGAAAAAGGAAATATTTATTGGAAAAATTATATATATTCTCCGATCCTATATAAAGTACTTTATAATCACCTTTGAATGATTTAAATCAGGAATCAAGATATGTAAGTTAAAAAGGTGTAAAATGCAATTGAAAATAATAAATATTATTATTACAAAAACATACACTCTTGGGGTATAATATTTATGAAACTTTTTTATAAAATTATTTCTCTTTGCCAAAGTTAGTTTTTATGTTACTTTCAAGAACATTCCTTCCCCTTTAAAAAGTAGACGTGTAGCATTTGTAAAATCGATGCCTCTCCGATTAAGAGTCGACCAGTTTTATGTGAAATTCTGTTTTGATATCTGTAATAAATATATCATCTTATTTATATTTTATTCATCTGTATTTGATGATAGAGATTAAAAATAAAATCACACATTGTTCAGTTTTGTGTTTGCGAATCTTTGATTGTGTTAAAGAAATAATATATGCACGTCTATTAGGGAATCAATCAGGTAAAAGCAGATAAAATATCTTTGACCTCGTATCATGTTTTAGGCGATAAAAATATAGCAACAGATAATCACAAAGGTACCCAATTTTCATTAAAAGATCTGACATTTTTGGCGAGTAAAATTTTGAAAATAAAACAGATATTAAAATATTATTGTTGTTTAGGTTAATTTTAAATAAATTTTTCTTAAATAGATATTACTGTGTTTAGTTATGAGAGTTGATATTTAATACTATAAAAGTGGTGAAAAATAATATAACAAGTAAATTTTGTTTAAAAAAATATGGTATTATTGGTTTTTATAAGATAAAATAAATAAAAATGTATAATTAAAGATGTTATTGTTAAATTTGTGTGCGCCATAAAATAAAATTAGTAATATTTAATAAGAGAAACTAGAAAATTTATGTGTTATACATACATATTAGATATTGAGCATGGATCGCGAATGTAAGAAATGCTCTGAATTATTCAAGGAATCTTGCTACATGGAATGTGAACACATATTTGCGATCATCCTGTCTATGGATTGGAACTGTCTGTGTCTCCTTTCGTGAAGTTATGCAGGCAGAAATCCTTCGTTCTATGCACTTATGCGAACGTTCATCTAGTAGTTAATTATCATTCATTTGCAGTCTGCCCCATACGTCAATCATGCAGTGATCAGGCTTTATTCGTACATTATTTGCGCACACATTGCTGGTGTTTAAATGCTATCGGTTAAACATGCGTCCCAGCAATATACAGCTGCCACACATGCGAGAATACACATCGTATTAGTACTCGACGTGATACTGGTATGAGAAATATGTAAATCGCATCTGATATCTCATGCATCTTGTCAGTCTGCACAAATTCTATTCACTCTTTGTCCGACTTATTATTATAATCATAATTAAATTTTCAAAGATTTGTTAAGCTATACATATTTTACATATTTAGACATTCTTTTAATATCATTTCAATACACATTTTAAATAATAATAAATTATCTTAAATTTTTAAATTTTATCAAATTTAATTACATATTCTTCGAAATGTGTGAAATATCAGTACATTGCAATATTAGTACAATACAATACATATTATTATTTAGCATTGTAATTTTTAGTATATTTTTTGTAAATTATTATTATTACTGAAAAAATATGAACATAAAGAGAAAGAGAGAGAAAGAAAGTTTATATCTAGTGAGTTTTATTTGGTTGGAAATACTGTAACTACCTAGAGAAAAAGTTTTCTCATACTATTCTACCCACAAATGTTAATCAACTAAAGTGAATTGAACTTTATAATTTATACAGAAACTTTTATAAAAAAGCAGCTTTACCGCATTTGTAGTTCTGTATATTTTGAATATGTACTTTCAATCAGATTAAAATTGATAAGAAAAGAATATAAAAAAACTCAGTTTTAATTACAGCCACATTTTGAATAAGGGACTGAATAATGCATTTTTGATGAATGTTCCTTCTATGTATTCGTAGATATATATTTTATTTTTATCCGAGAAATATGTGTATATCAATTGTAACATTAATATGACAATATTTCTGTGGATAATATAATAAATTGTTCCGCGCTTTGAATTTTTAATACCTTTTTAAAGTTTAAGCATTAATTTTTTTTTAGCTTCTTTTGTTAAACACATATTATATGCATATTTGCGCGCATAATATATATAATATATATAAATAATAAATATATT
>NW_021850162.1:736420-757971 GCF_003651465.1 Formica exsecta
ATAAATATGTAATATATTTAATAAGAGAAACTAGAAAATTTATGTGTTATACATACATATTAGATATTGAGCATGGATCGCGAATGTAAGAAATGCTCTGAATTATTCAAGGAATCTTGCTACATGGAATGTGAACACATATTTGCGATCATCCTGTCTATGGATTGGAACTGTCTGTGTCTCCTTTCGTGAAGTTATGCAGGCAGAAATCCTTCGTTCTATGCACTTATGCGAACGTTCATCTAGTAGTTAATTATCATTCATTTGCAGTCTGCCCCATACGTCAATCATGCAGTGATCAGGCTTTATTCGTACATTATTTGCGCACACATTGCTGGTGTTTAAATGCTATCGGTTAAACATGCGTCCCAGCAATATACAGCTGCCACACATGCGAGAATACACATCGTATTAGTACTCGACGTGATACTGGTATGAGAAATATGTAAATCGCATCTGATATCTCATGCATCTTGTCAGTCTGCACAAATTCTATTCACTCTTTGTCCGACTTATTATTATAATCATAATTAAATTTTCAAAGATTTGTTAAGCTATACATATTTTACATATTTAGACATTCTTTTAATATCATTTCAATACACATTTTAAATAATAATAAATTATCTTAAATTTTTAAATTTTATCAAATTTAATTACATATTCTTCGAAATGTGTGAAATATCAGTACATTGCAATATTAGTACAATACAATACATATTATTATTTAGCATTGTAATTTTTAGTATATTTTTTGTAAATTATTATTATTACTGAAAAAATATGAACATAAAGAGAAAGAGAGAGAAAGAAAGTTTATATCTAGTGAGTTTTATTTGGTTGGAAATACTGTAACTACCTAGAGAAAAAGTTTTCTCATACTATTCTACCCACAAATGTTAATCAACTAAAGTGAATTGAACTTTATAATTTATACAGAAACTTTTATAAAAAAGCAGCTTTACCGCATTTGTAGTTCTGTATATTTTGAATATGTACTTTCAATCAGATTAAAATTGATAAGAAAAGAATATAAAAAAACTCAGTTTTAATTACAGCCACATTTTGAATAAGGGACTGAATAATGCATTTTTGATGAATGTTCCTTCTATGTATTCGTAGATATATATTTTATTTTTATCCGAGAAATATGTGTATATCAATTGTAACATTAATATGACAATATTTCTGTGGATAATATAATAAATTGTTCCGCGCTTTGAATTTTTAATACCTTTTTAAAGTTTAAGCATTAATTTTTTTTTAGCTTCTTTTGTTAAACACATATTATATGCATATTTGCGCGCATAATATATATAATATATATAAATAATAAATATATTTATCAGATGCTCCATTATGTATCTACAATAACATTTTCAATTAAATTTTATTTTATAAATGCCGGTAAACTGTGACAACACCAAAGGATATAATAAAATATCTGATGCAATACGATAAATTGTGTTATAGATAAACAGTCGCATCAAAAAATATATGAGATATGTTATAAATGTAATAAAAATATATGTATATATATATATATGTAATATGTACAAGTCTATTATTAATTCTTCAAAATCGAGGTCTTGTCTAGTAAGAAGTATTGATTTTCTATTTAATCGCCGTAAAAAATTCTCTCTCATTTTCTTTTTTTAGTGGCATATCGCCGATCATCTCATAATAAATGCATATATGCAGAATATAGACATGATATACTATCGCTTCATTCACCGTCATTTTCGATAGTTTTGTATCGATTAGCTTAATAATCACTTTGCATTGCATTTTTGTATTATGTAACATTATATATTCACACGTAGTATGAAATTAGTATCGCAATATATTTTAAAATAAACTTTTTTTATAGAGATAAAGAATGTTTGTATAAAAATTGCAGTTATTAAATGAGTCATAAAAAATAGACCATTTATTGGAGATATATAAAATATTTAGATTACTTTCTATGTGTATATTTTTATCTAAATTGTTGCGTTTATAATTAAAAATTTTGATGTTATTGCTGTTTTATCTACCAAAAAATATCTTTTCAAAAAATATTTAATTTGTGCTTGACTAGTTTTTAGTCTAATGAATAGACAAATGAATAATCTTAGTCTTTTTAGAAGACAATATACGAATTTGTGAACGGCGAATACTAACCATTAATAATCTTTGTTGGTAGTATTTCCAACTATTTTACATGTGTTTTTTTGTTTATATACATGCATATTCCATATATCTACATACATCTACGCAACATGCCGGACTATTTAACAGCACGGCATAAGCTCGGTAGGTAGTACTGTATTTCCGCGGTATTTCCTTCGTATTTCATATCTATTCCGAGCAGTTGCTTGTGCAGTATTTACGAACATGGAGCAGTAGCATATGTAAATGCACCTTGCAGCGTATGTCCAATTACGCCCGTGATAAACGCCACCCTTAACGACTGTAAAGCTCAGAATGCTAGCCATTTGACACTTATACGCCTGGAAGATTATGTCAGACGCAAAATTATCCTTATACTTGGTGGACGCTATATAGATTATTGAGCACGCGCACGCATTTTGTCGCACGGACCATTTAGTATGTTTTCCTTCGTTTGATTGTAAGCGAAATTTGTCAAAAAGAGAGAGGGAGAGAAAGAGAAAAAAAATATATAAAAATAGATAGAAAGATAGCAAATAAACTGTAATATAAACGCTAAGAATTGGCCTGCCTATATTTCAATCTTTTTCAATTTTTATGTGTCAAATATTGATCTGTTACTTCTACTTCTATTTCTTTTTTTTTTAAAGATTTATATTTTAAGCATATTATATATTCGTCATTATATGCACATAGAATAATACACACTATTCCATAGACAATTCTGTGGATATAATATTATTTTGTAAATTAAAAGTAAAATAAAATTGCGTTATCTATTTATAATTCTAAAGCTTAATTCGAGAAAATGCTAAATTGATACTATGGTAATATTTCACAATTAAAGCGATTACCAGCACATCCCGCGTAAATGAAAAAACAAAAAATTGAGAAATATTTGTGAAAAATTATCCTTCCATTTTATGATACTTTGGCGACACTTGCATTGTTTTTTAAATGCATTGCGTGATTTGACGATTACACCACGAGCAGAACAGTTATAATTCTGCGGAAATACTGGAGATTAGGCTGCCACCTTAAACGCTTAGGCAGATCATACATTCATAATCTGTGCTAAGAATATGTTACTTAACTGTGTAATTCACCCAATATTCAAGAGAAACATTGCACCTGCTTCCACTTCATGCAACATAGATACCGTGACCCTTTAAGCTTACTGTCCAAAATATACTCTTTCCGTACTACATGCAGATAGTGTAACATTTATACTCGTATAAAAACTTGATAAATACTTATAATTAATATTAAATATTAATGCGCATTTTTATAAACATATCTTTCAAAATTTATGTAATATATGAATGTTATATATATATTTACATGTTAATGCAGTTAAAGAGCCACTGATCTGATGAAAAAACTATTTTTAGGTATTGGATGAAAGACTATATCTATATCTATATCTATATCTATATCTATATCTATATCTATATCTATATCTATATCTATATCTATATCTATATCTATATCTATATCTATATCTATATCTATATCTATATCTATATCTATATCTATATCTATATCTATATCTATATCTATATCTATATCTATATCTATATCTATATCTATATCTATATCTATATCTATATCTATATCTATATCTATATCTATATCTATATCTATATCTATATCTATATCTATATCTATATCTATATCTATATCTATATCTATATCTATATCTATATCTATATCTATATCTATATCTATATCTATATCTATATCTATATCTATATCTATATCTATATCTATATCTATATCTATATCTATATCTATATCTATATCTATATCTATATCTATATCTATATCTATATCTATATCTATATCTATATCTATATCTATATCTATATCTATATCTATATCTATATCTATATCTATATCTATATCTATATCTATATCTATATCTATATCTATATCTATATCTATATCTATATCTATATCTATATCTATATCTATATCTATATCTATATCTATATCTATATCTATATCTATATATATATGCTAAATATTGGAATATGTGACATCACATTTCCATTTGTACTAAAGTATCAGAGGAATTTGGATTATATAAAATTTTAAAATATCGAAATGTCTTTTGCCAAGTCGTGGAAATCTTCGTAGATAATCATCATGCAAATTTGAATTTTTTTAAAAGATATATAAAAATTTACAATATATTATATTGCGAAAATAATATAAATAATTGAACTGCATAAATAATAATTAAAAGTTATAATTATTAATTATAAATAATAATAAGATTGTGATTTTATATATATATATATATATAGAAAAGTATTCGAATTGTGCTGCGAACATTATGTAACTTTTATATAGTTACAGTATCAGGGTTTTTTTTTAATAGACATAATGTTACAGTAATTAAAAAAAACGAGATATATGATTTTTAATACATATTTATTATGTACGTAAAATGTACGCAGCGCATATTAAGACATATAGTGTTTTTTTCACATAAACATACATATGCTATAAACAGATGGTCTATATCTGCAAGGATGCTGTACATCTTTTTTCGTAATGTGAACAATTACTGAGATAATAGCATACTGATTAAGTAGTGAATAACATATAAAGCTGTATATATCACACAATAACCAAAGGCTAATCGTAATCACAGTACTAAGCACTGCTGCTAATCACTATTAACGATACAGGTAATTCAATTTTATCATTAATTAATTCGTATTATTGGCTTGTCGTGTAATCGCGTCATATTATTATTTCGCTTATTATTTTGCATTTGAGAATTCTTCTCATTTCAATTATATTTCCTTTCATCTGGTAATTCATTTTATCATATGGTTTTAAATATTAAAAGGTAACATATACTACTGCGAAATTGGCACGCGGCTCGACGAATCTGGTAACATTATCGAAAATGCGCGTATTAATATTATATTAATAAAATTTATCGCACATGAACTAGATAACATAAATTGCACGTGCGGAATTTTATTAAAAGGAAATGAGATTCGTTTAATAGCCATATTCCGGGTAATTATGACTTTTCGATCGAAGACTAATAACCATGCAACTAATATCCGGTTTGCTGCCGGCACTGAGGAAGTAAAATCCCTTAATGAGAAATATTCGTTTCGGTTTAATCTTCGGCGATGCCGTCGACCACTTTGCGGAAAAATTACGGACTGCAATGAGAATTGCGAGTTTTCAAAGTGCCAGCAAGATAATTCTCTTAGCATTAAAGAAGTGAATTAAGAAATATCTCTGCTGACCCACGATATTATCTTGAGATAGCATTTGGCTGTATGAGGCACACACACAATTAAATTTTTCAAAAGATCTTTTCTTACGATATTACATATCAAACATCATAATATATACTCTGCGCTGTATTATTTAAGATTTTAACTTTGCATGTTGTCAAGTCTGGTTTAAACCATATGTTGTAAAATATATGTATAAAAAATGAAAAATATATGAAATAATGAAAAAATATGAAAAAAATAAACAATATATAAGATATAAAAATTAAAATATTACGGCATACATTTACAGTTAAAATTGATATGTAAATAAGATTACTATGGAATATACTAAATCGCTGTATCTATCGATATTTGCTTTTCCGTTGCGGTCAAAACTGCGGTCAAAGCTACCTTATCTATGTTCCGAATTGCGGCGAGGCAAAATGCATACAATGATATCAGTTGTACGCGTTTTCAACAAGTTCTATTCTGTGATATCGGGACTACTGGAACATTGTATGTAAAGTTGATAAATAATAGCGTGAGAAACACACATTACGCCAAAGTTGATTAAGAAACATTATATTGCACATTCCAACTTATCGAATAACGAATAGAGCAAATGTACCATACTTTTGTCACTCATAGACATCTCTTAACATATACTACATATGTATGTAATACGACAGAGAGAGAGAGAGAGAGAGAGAGAGAGAGAGTGAGAGCTGATATATATATATATATATATATATATATACATATATATGGTAAAGGTAATTCGTATACATGAAGCTACAACGCGCATAGCATTTTCGAAGCTACAATAGAATAAGATGAGGATTATGCCGGAAGCCAGTCGTGTTGTCTACCAGAATCTAGAGTTTTGCTACCTCTAAAATACAGAGCGGCGTATATGTATAAAAATACAAAAATAAATATATAAATACGTTATATATATAAAGGAAGTGCAGCATATTTGAGATATTGTTGCTAATTTAGAATTCCATGAAAAATTGATGTTTTTGTTAAATATATGGACTAAAATATTGTAGGAAATGTTATATTAAACAGAAAAATTATATATAATATTTATTCGAATATTTAAATTACATAAATATAAGATATTAAAAAAATGTCACGAATCACGTATTGAAAACGATTTTGCGAAAGCTCTTACAATAAATAAAAAAATTAAAAATAATAAATAAAAAATGTTTTTTACTACACATCTAGATATAATTTAATATTTACAAAAAAAAAATAGAGTGAGAGCTGATAATTATTCCAGCTTTGTTTTTTGGGTAGCAGTCTTTACACTATTATTTGTATTACTTTTTAATTTTAATAGAATGCCGTTCCCGTGTTCGCTGTTTGTAACATTATTGGAAAATAACGTCAGCGCGTGTTGAGAGAAGCAGATCTTCCTTTATATATATATAATATAATAAATATAATTGACACAATCAAATATGACTACAAAAGTTAAAATTGTTTAGAAATTATAATGCAATAAAAAATAGTTGATTTTACATATATGAAAATCTGTTTGTTTATATTAACTGTACAGAACATTTTGCTTTTAAATTGGATCTCTTGAGACAATGATTACGTTATAAGAGTGCACATTATTTTTCAAATTTATTTATTCAATTATAAAATCCAATTAATCCTAATGATCTCGAAGAGCAGTTATGAATGACTATTATTTGCGAGCATCCATGCTTGCTGCTATGCTTCTAAATACAGGCTTTTCAAAACAAAGAATCTTAACGTAAATTGATAAGTATCCTTAACTCTTACATTTGCGAGAAATTCATTACAATTGAAGTCGAGTGCGCGTAGCACAAATTCTCGATAAAATTTAGATAAAACCAATTCTTCTATTGTGTCACTAAGGAGCAATGTATTTTATTAAGCTGCTTATATGATATTTGTAAAAATTTTGCGGTTTTATATGATATCATATATTTTCTGCTTTTGTTAAACAAAAAGCAAAGTAAAATTATAATCAAAGTTAATGAGTTAAGTTTGCGCAATCGATTAGGGAGTTGGGTGATAAATGATATATTAATTAATATAACGATATATCGTAATCGTTTGTATGTGCACGATTTTTCTGTTTTTATTTCATGATATGAGAACATTTATTTCTTATAAAGACAATGTATTTTAAAAAAAGTATATCAAATAAGAAACTGAAGAATACAATGTTTTTTGTTAAAAGATAGAAAAGAAATTATCATCATTACGTTTATCATATCATCCATTTCAATTATGAAGTTAAAATAAATATATAAATTCGATAATAAATATAAATAAATAAATTCGAAATAAATATATAAATACCAAAATTATAGCTATACGTATATGAGAAAAGAATAATTGTATTGCTACCAATGAAAGTAAATAAATATTGTGAATAAATATTTGATCAAGTAATGTTTATGAGAAAGTAATAGTTAATATTATTACATGTGTAATATTTGCATCATACAATTAAAGAGAAAGATTCACGATAGAAACGCTGATAGTACAAAAATTATTAGCAATATTTTGTACTTTCTTTTTTTTATTAAGATAATAAGCCAAATTTTCGAAGAACTCTATTTGCACTAAAATTGTTGCAGCAAGAACTTGGAAATTTTTGTGTGTTTCTTTTCTTCTGTTTTTATCTTACTTTAGATTCTGCATAGAGTTGAGCAAAAAGTTGCAAAACTTTTTCAGTTAAATATTCTTTTTCAAATATTATAGAAAGAAAGAGAAAGAGAGAGAGAGAGAGAGAGAGATGAAAATGCGAGAATATATATTGATTCGTTATATTTTAATTTTTAATTATTTATTTATATGACACATTTATAGAATATTATTGCGCCACCATTATTATATATTACTTGAATCTTTTGGACATATGTATGTCCATTTAGATAACTCGTTACATTTTATCTTATTTCTGTGCATTTGCATGTTATCTATGTAATCTGCTAGAACAAAGTTTGAAAATAATTGGCGAAAGATTCGCACACGGGCAATCTGAGCAAACCCAATACAATTGTGGTCAATCCGAAACCGTGAAAAGATCCTATTCGTGTTTAATACAGTGTAGTTTTAAACGCAGCAATGAATATCGAATTCTTTTTAAACTTTTTAAACGTATGCCAGATAGGATTAAAATGTTAACAGTATTGGTTATTCATGTATATTTTTATTGAAAAAGTGAACAATGAAAAAAGTGGAGAAATAAAATATATCACTCAAAAAAGTGGTATTGCAACTACAGCAAAAATTTTCTGGGTGCGCAAAATTAACTGAGGTACATAAATGATTAGCAAATACTGTGATATTGCATATGTTTCGCATTTAATCAATCTAAGTCACAGAGACAGAATTTATATCTGAACTGTTTGTGAAATTTAGAAAGAATGTTTTTCTGTGGCGCCTATCCATGTTAAGGCCAATCATACTTGTTATAAAGTTTGGCTGTGGTACACAGAAAAAATTAGCGGCAAGAAACAAATGAATATATAATCCTCACGTCTAACATATTTGTATAACGCGCTCAATCTATCTAGCTCTTTTAAACAATTTTTCTCAATTTTTCGATGCTGCAGTTATAATTGGCAGTTATATTTCTCACAAAGATCGTTCTAGCTGTAGTATCGAAACTCATATTTATCCAATGCAGTGATTAACATTTGGCAATGGGACCTAAATTTTCTAGAAGATATTATTAGAATATTGCTGCTATAAATTCTATATGTAACAGACAATATTCTAACAGATACAAAAAATAGCGATAAATTTTTGTTGTGACACCTAGAAATCTACCTATATCAGCAAGACATTTTTTTGAGTGATCCGTAATATGCAAGAATCAATTTCTCTTTTATCAAATAAATAAACCTGCTCATTGATCGCAACATATTAAACGTATCAAATATTAAAACTGAATTTTGCAAAAGAGAAATGCCAAATATCTCAAAAATATTTATAATATTTAATAATTAAGAATAGGAAAACACATCATATTAAAATAAAACCGTTATTTAATTTTTCTAATTGATACGTTTCTTTTTAGATAATCTGATCTCATACTGTATTATGTACTTTAGCTTTTTTGTCTACCAGTTTTATTAATGTAATCTAATAGAAATATTGTATATAAATCTAAGTTATTAATACATGTGTGTAATATAAAATAAAAAAGTAATATTTTAAGAAATAAAAATTTTACTTGTATTACATTTTTTAATATATTCTTCTGAAGATAATGCATCTTGTCTCGACACAATGTACTATCACAAAGTCTCTGCGAAATATTTTATTACTTCAAGAATGGCTTCAGAATTTCTCGCAGTAATCCATCCTATCTTATCTTACAAGATCGATAACGATTGTGTGCAATCTCGTCAGTCCATTCGTTTTATATATCCGACTTTTATACGTCACAATTACTATCAGTCAAGTTTTATATATTATAAACTATTCGCTTGCTTGTGTGTTTACGTGTGCTTATTTTACTGGCGATTATTTATAACTGTATGATTTCTCCCGTTATTCCAAGTGTGTGTGGGACTACTTTTATAAAAAATTTATTGATCGACCTAGTAGTGTTTAAATTGTTTCCCGATGCAAGCATATCTCGATATTTTTATATAGACACGATTTATCATTCTCCTGGGATATCTGTAAAATACACAGATAGATGCAGTAGTATTGTTACTGTATGTTAAAAATGTGCGTATCTTTCGCATATTTGTGATTAATTAAAAATCCATTTTAACATACAATTTTTAGTTTATTATCGTAAAAAACGACATTTTACATGAAATTTTTTTAATAATTACGTATTCTTTTATATTCATTGCAGGGTACAAATGTAATAATTTATAATTAAAAATGCAAAGACATACGTGTTTTAATAAATAATACATATCATTTTTGTAAAGGCAGAGAGATTATGTGTGTGTGAAGTAGTTATTTAAAATTTCCATTTGCATATAACGATAAATTTTTGTTGTGACACCTAGAAATCTACCTATATCAGCAAGACATTTTTTTGAGTGATCCGTAATATGCAAGAATCAATTTCTCTTTTATCAAATAGATAAACCTGCTCATTGATCGCAACATATTAAACGTATCAAATATTAAAACTGAATTTTGCAAAAGAGAAATGCCAAATATCTCAAAAATATTTATAATATTTAATAATTAAGGATAGGAAAATAAATATCTCAAAGATATTTATAATATTTAATAATTAAGGATAGGAAAATAAATATCTCAAAAATATTTATAATATTTAATAATTAAGAATAGGAAAACACATCATATTAAAATAAAACCGTTATTTAATTTTTCTAATTGATACGTTTCTTTTTAGATAATCTGATCTCATACTGTATTATGTACTTTAGCTTTTTTGTCTACCAGTTTTATTAATGTAATCTAATAGAAATATTGTATATAAATCTAAGTTATTAATACATGTGTGTAATATAAAATAAAAAAGTAATATTTTAAGAAATAAAAATTTTACTTGTATTACATTTTTTAATATATTCTTCTGAAGATAATGCATCTTGTCTCGACACAATGTACTATCACAAAGTCTCTGCGAAATATTTTATTACTTCAAGAATGGCTTCAGAATTTCTCGCAGTAATCCATCCTATCTTATCTTACAAGATCGATAACGATTGTGTGCAATCTCGTCAGTCCATTCGTTTTATATATCCGACTTTTATACGTCACAATTACTATCAGTCAAGTTTTATATATTATAAACTATTCGCTTGCTTGTGTGTTTACGTGTGCTTATTTTACTGGCGATTATTTATAACTGTATGATTTCTCCCGTTATTCCAAGTGTGTGTGGGACTACTTTTATAAAAAATTTATTGATCGACCTAGTAGTGTTTAAATTGTTTCCCGATGCAAGCATATCTCGATATTTTTATATAGACACGATTTATCATTCTCCTGGGATATCTGTAAAATACACAGATAGATGCAGTAGTATTGTTACTGTATGTTAAAAATGTGCGTATCTTTCGCATATTTGTGATTAATTAAAAATCCATTTTAACATACAATTTTTAGTTTATTATCGTAAAAAACGACATTTTACATGAAATTTTTTTAATAATTACGTATTCTTTTATATTCATTGCAGGGTACAAATGTAATAATTTATAATTAAAAATGCAAAGACATACGTGTTTTAATAAATAATACATATCATTTTTGTAAAGGCAGAGAGATTATGTGTGTGTGAAGTAGTTATTTAAAATTTCCATTTGCATATAATTAGAATATTTTCTGAAAGACGTTAGATGTGTGTGTATGTTAAGAGATGTATATAGTATAGTCTCTCAAAGCTACTTTATACTTTATACTGTGTGTGACGCGTAAAAAACAGCACTTTGCATTGCATGTTGTTTCTTATGATTGAATAAGAACGCTTGAAAAGTGCTTGGCGACTTGAGATGTGTAAAGAGAAATAAAGGAAAAGAAATTTTCAATTAGAGAGAGAGAGACAGAGAGAGAGGGAGAGAGAGATAGAAAGAGAGAGAGAGAGAAAACAACTAAGATTTACAAGTTTAAGGAGGAAAACTTGGTTTCCCCCCTTAATAAATGCAAAGAATTACATTGCTCATTAGATGATATCTTATAATCTGACATTGCCTTTGTTGTTGATAGTTATTAGAGTTAAGTAAAGTGGTTATTAGAATTAAGTGCTTGGAATTCAATTTTCTTTAAATTGCTTCTTAGTTCAGGTTGCTTTTATTCAGTCACGCCGTGGAAACAGAAACAGCGCTATAATTTACTTAATTCAACGAATCGATGAAAAATCTATTTACTGCTCGAACCAATAATAGCAACCAGTATACATTATTGATTATAAAAGGTTAGGAAACACATTTCAGAAAAATAATAAATGATCAAACCGTCGTCATAAATATTTTCTATTAATTATTAGAAATGAATAAATCATGAGAAATACGCACTTTAATAAAGAGCTGTCGTCTCACGATACTGTTACAGGCGTCACGATACTGTTACTGTTACAGCGTTTATTAAAAATTAATTAATCATCAGTTGTAATAATTATAGTGAATTATTTCGAGATACTTGCAATCGCGCATTTTGAAAAGAAATTTAACTAATATACGAAGCGTCTCGCACCATTATCTTACTGCTCAAGTATCGCCGCGCTCTTGATAATATGCGAGTGTCTGTGATAAACAATATGCCTGCAATAACAATAACACAATATACAATAACACATCAGACAATAAAAATTATATACCATGTGTCACTGTTAATTTATACACTGCCGCCTCGAATATATATTTAACATTTCATACATTATTTTTTATAATATATATTAACGCTGAATATTATGCATCTTGCATTTCAAATTAATGTTATTAAATAGACTGTCGTCGCAAATGAAATCTAATGTTTATTCTAAGAACAAAATTTATTTTATTTTGACCAAAAAACTGCCCAGTCAGCTATCTTTTCGAATAGATTTTGCCAGTCCGCTACAAATTTTTCTCAGCAGAAAGGCTAGATACTCTCTGTATGATCATATAATATTTCTTTTTTATTATACGAATCATATAAGATGCACAATTTCTTATGTATATTATATTTAGGATATGGATTCTTCTCGTAGAAATCATCATGTATCAAAATATGCGCACCGCAAGACAGAAATTATCATCTATGGACCGAGGGTGAACGTCATGGCGAATCAAACACCTGATTACCATGGGGACATTTACCAATGGAATCGCACGGTGTCGGTGGACGAAGGAGATGTGGAAATGGAATATTATCTACCCAATTGGACCGATCTTATTCTAGCAGGATTATTCACGATGCTGATTATTGTTACCATAGTGAGCATATGCATTATCTAATATTATAATTTTTACGAGTATTTCTATATCAAGATATTAATGGCTAAATGTCTTATTAAGGTATAAGATGTATAAAGCCTCAAACAGTTCTTAGAATTTTATATGCATACGGAACAGTTCAAAAATTGAAGAATTTCATGAAATATGTGGAATCCGAAAATAATCTTAAAATTTTTAATTGCCTAAGTTTGTACGCGTTTGCAATAATATACTGATTTTTTCTTTCTGTTATTACAGGTCGGCAATACTCTAGTGATTGCGGCTGTAATTACTACCAGACGATTACGGTCCGTAACTAATTGTTTTGTGTCTAGTCTCGCGGCAGCGGATTTATTAGTCGGTCTAGCTGTGATGCCACCGGCGGTTCTGTTACAGGTACGTATGCGTTTGTTATTCAAGGCTTAAAATACAATAAACGTGTACAAAACGCTTAATTTATCTTTAGTGCTAAGCTACAAGCTTTCATCGAGTTTCACTGATCGTGAGAAGATCTTATTTAATATACCGTGATTGCATTATATTCACAAATTGCGCCACACATACTATCGTAACAATATTTAGAGTAGTATTTAATTACTGTCGACATTTAATAACCCCGCGGGTAGACGCGTACAATGTCGTCGACTATGACTTTTCATCATCGACATTATCGCTATGCAACAGAGAGCAGAGATATCATTTGTTTCATGTAAATCTTTCTTATCTTATAAGAAATTAATTACGCTTTTATCAAATAGAATATCGTTTTGATGAAGCTTACAGGAGGTACTTGGGAATTGGGCGAGATACTATGTGACTCTTGGGTCTCCCTTGACATTCTACTCTGCACGGCCAGTATTCTCTCGTTATGCGCCATATCTATAGACAGGTAAACTCGATAATATGCATTCTCGAATCTCGTCACGTAGACAGCGGTATTATCGGGGAACACCCTGTTAGCCATTTTAGCTTTTGCGAATAGATTCTCACATCATTAGAAAAGGAAATTTCACGTACCGTAAATCATCCGATGTCCGTACTTTACGAATTTCCACACGAAAAAACGACGGTAGAAGCGGATGAATTTTCCGATTGGTAGAAAATTTGTTCAAGCAACGAAGCATTTTATTATGTTAGTTTATCGTTACAACCAAACGAATCAATATTGCTCGCTGAAAGCGATTGTTCTTTCATGTATTTTCTCATCTTCTTTTTCTTTTTTACATATATTTTATATAGCTGTATGCTTTCTTTTCTTTGATATAGATATAAATATTTAAAATATTATAATAATATGTACACACACAAAAATATTAAAAGTAAAGAAATTACTTACCAATCAAAGTTTCTTTGTTTTTTCTGCAGCGTTTATTTTAATTTGAGTTACTTCTTATATTATATTTCGTATACGATAAGATGCTTCTAACTTTGTATTTTACTCTATTGGTTGCAGACTAAGTAAATTTGTTCAGGAAATTAAAATTACGCGATTAATTGTATTTCAGAAATACAATTTTAGCACATGTGCTTCTTTTTTTTGCAATGTAATTTTGGAACCACTATAAGAATGCTCCAAAAATTCTAAGACGACAAAATAATTTATTCAGCATATTGTTAATAAAGCATCCCTTCTTTTGTATTTGCGACATTGTATTTTTGCGGTTTTGTGATTGTTAAGCAGAGATATTTAAGCAAAATATATCGCGTCCATTGTTGGTATTTCTTGTTTAAGGTATCTGGCCGTAACTCAGCCGTTGATATATAGCCGTAGACGCAGGAGCAAAAGACTGGCCGGGGTGATGATAGTAGCGGTATGGATAATGGCCGGTGCTATAACAAGTCCACCTTTATTAGGTTGTTTCCCGCGCGCGACGAATCGTGATATCAAAAAGTGCTCCTATAATATGGACTCGTCGTACGTGATATTTTCGGCGATGGGCAGTTTTTTCTTGCCCATGCTGGTAATGCTGTACGTATATGGCAGAATTTCGTGCGTCATAGCGAGCAGACATAGAAATCTGGAAGCGACTAACGAGGGGGAAAATGTCCAACCACGCCGTAAAATCACGGTGAGAACTACTTGATCTAGTTTTCTCTAGAGACGCAATCAAAAATTATCAGTGTACATGATCAGATCGATATTTGTTGTTGTATGTTCTGTTACTTTACGTTATTTATTATTAGATATCTATCTTTTATCAGGGTTGAGTAAGTTAATCTATTTTTAGCTAACAATAAGTTAAGTTTAAAGCTAATGGCCCAAAAATTAACTAAGTTTGCGTTAAAAGTTATTTAAACAAAAATTAACTCAGTTTAAGTTAAGTTAAAACATTATTAACTTATTAAAGTTAAAATAAACTAATAAAAGTTATTAAAGTTAGTTATTATAATTACTTATTAAAGTTAAAAATTAATTCTTTATCTAACAGCCAATCGACACATTCGACAAACTTGTACGACAAATGAAATAAAATAAAATTCGCATTACAATCAACCATTTTCACACGACTTTAACATTGATGAATTATTTTAACTTGTCTAAACAAGTTTATAAGTTATCGTTAATACATTTAAAAATAATTAGTTTAAGTTAAAAGTTAACACGTTTAAAATTAACTAAATTAAGTTAAAAGTTATTAACTTTTCAACTTTTTAACTTAACTTTTAACTGTTTAACTAGTTACTACTTAACCCTGTCTTTTATTAGATATATACCTACTATGTAATTGGATAGAATGCTATGATAATGCGGGTGCATCGTGTTTATCATCTGAGTAAACCAATTTTTCTAATAAAAATAGTAAAATTCATATGGAAATTAGTATTTTATGCGGAAGATTGTGATACGATTGATTACGCTTATCTTGTGTTCTTCTCATGCTTTACAATTTTGTAAATGATAGCGATTATTATTTTAATAAAAGAGATGAGTTTTATTTTATAACAAAAATTTGTGTGTGATATAATATTGATAAGATCAGATTAAATTTTTAAAAGTTATTAACTTTTCAACTTTTTAACTTAACTTTTAACTGTTTAACTAGTTACTACTTAACCCTGTCTTTTATTAGATATATACCTACTATGTAATTGGATAGAATGCTATGATAATGCGGGTGCATCGTGTTTATCATCTGAGTAAACCAATTTTTCTAATAAAAATAGTAAAATTCATATGGAAATTAGTATTTTATGCGGAAGATTGTGATACGATTGATTACGCTTATCTTGTGTTCTTCTCATGCTTTACAATTTTGTAAATGATAGCGATTATTATTTTAATAAAAGAGATGAGTTTTATTTTATAACAAAAATTTGTGTGTGATATAATATTGATAAGATCAGATTAAATTTTCCTGTGTTTACACCTGCCTATGCATTAATCTTTTTAACATGCTTTGTTTGTTCGTTCGATGGATAATATTGTAAGCTAATTGTGACGGCAAGATATTAATCACTCGTTCGCTGAGATTCTATTCGATCAATATTTGGGTTTATCGTTATATGCCATTAATAATAAATGAATATAATAAAACATTAAAAGTAAACATTCAAATATAAGAGTAATAAAGACTTGAATATATGTATATAAAGATAATATTTAAAAAAATTAAATACTCTTTTATTAAAAATCTATAGAAACGTGTATATATATATATACTATAAAAATTTGTATGCATGATCTATTTATATTTCATGTATAATTGAAAAAAGTTTTCTTTGTTCCTTGAAGAAACTCTTTTAATTATCCGAAATGCTTTTTCGTTGCGTAAAACATCTTTTCATTATGTTCATTTTATAAACAATACAATCTTTTTTTGTTTCTGTAATTAAGTTTTAAAAAGGACATTGTAGCGTCTAGAGAAATAGAATAAAAAAACAACAATTAGAAAGACTAAAGTGTTCGCAATGACAAACGTAGCAGCAGAGAATACGCAACTGATAGCAATAAGTTTGTTCAGTTATGAGTTTGTTCCACATTCAAAGCTAACTTTCAATCAGGAAGAACTCATCGTAGAAATAAAAAATTAGCTTGGTTTTAATGTAAAGCATATCGTGATTTGTTCAATGAAAGCATCGCCACTCAAGGTAATGAAATCGTTCTCACAATTTTATTGAAAAAGAGATTAAAGAAATCGACTGTTCTCTCATGCAAGTGACGTAGAACTGTTCATGCTTTAATACCGTAATGCGGATTTCACACATTATCCGATCTTATGCAATCAATACGTTATACATTATTTTACACAATATATCTTATCTAGATTTCTTTGTCAGACTTGATTTAGTTATAACATTATCTGTAAAAATTTCTTTACAAGCAGATACCGATTATCGTTTTTATAGAAAATAGAGAAAGATATATTAAAGATTATACATAAAATCTTATCGTTACGTTGATAGTCAATGCTGTGTGTGGAGATGTATATATATATAAAATATTTTAATTAAAAATTTTTTTTATGATAATAATATTTTTGAGTGAAAACTTGACAGCTTAATAGAAAGTATTAATTACAATGAAAAAAAAAAAAAAAATAAAAATCTTTTGTACAATTATTACAAAATATTGATATTAATGTAATTTATGTAACTTTAATGAAATAAAAGTATACATATTATATTACATTGAAATATATATCTTTATTTAAACACCGATTTAAATATTAAATATTAAATTTCTGCTTTCTCTTTTATTCAAATAGTTATTGTCGAGAATAATTAATAAGGGTTATAATATCTTTTAGAAAATATATACTCATCAAATTGAATTTTGAAAAATTAAATAATATAATATTACAAAAAATTATTTTGATGCTTTTATGCGTGGAATTGCCCGCTTTCTCATTCTTTCTCTTCTTTCTCTTTCCTATAGTTATAAAAAAATTTTATCGTGTTTGAAATAAATATTAAAATTGACTTAATATAAGATTGTATTTTTATTTATATAGCAACATATAAAATTCTACCAGTCAAGATACTACTTTTGTACTTATTATTATTTTATTAAATATAGAGGATAAGAATGTAATATATAAACATATATATTTTTACTATGAAAGCACATTATCAAAAATTGATATTAATTGTTATATTGATAACACCCTGTATATTTGATTGTATTCATTTCTGTTTACATTTTCAATATTTAAATTGTTATTTGTAGTTAGCTTTTATAACACCTATACTACTAGAAACTCTTCCTCGCATTCGTGCGTATGTATACCTTTGTATATAAATACAAAAAAATTTAATATTAGTGTAACACATTATGTCTGATTTGTAACTAGCCTTTTTCTAATTTATATAAATTTAAAAAAAGTACATTTCGTGATTGTATCTTTAATAAATATTTCTAGCTTTTTCTTGCAATGCGTTTAATTAACGCAAACGATAATATATAATACATCGATCATTGAGTCACACATTACATAATTATAATAAAGAAAATTATATTGTTTACCTTTTTAAAGACTTACACTAATCCACAATTTTGAGAAATTTTTGGTATTGAAAGATTTTTATCAACCGTTTTAAAATTCATTTTATATACAGTTTTTGCTTATTTATTTCCGAATTCTTTACCTAAAATAAAAATGTATGAATTAGAAGAAATAGCAAAAAATTGCTAATTATCCTATAAATTACGTAATTATATATGTATATATATTAATTAATTATATATATTAATTAATTATAACAATTGATTGCAATGTTAGTTACATAAAAATGTACGTATGGACTTCTGAATTCTCTTTTAATAGATTGATCGTGGAAAAAGCTTTAAAATACAACGTACGGATTGTGCCGAGAGTAATGTGACATGCGACAAGCCATCCGAGGAAACCGAACCAATGAGTATGTGCAAAAAGTTAGGCACAATCCGAGGTAATCAGCAGAGCTGCATCAACAAAGTCACTAGAGAGACGAAAACTGCGGGTACCCTGGCAGTAGTTGTAGGCGGTTTTGTTGCATGCTGGCTACCATTTTTTATTCTATATCTGGCAACACCTTTTGTACCTGTGCAGCCACCAGATGTTCTTATGCCAGCTTTGACGTGGCTAGGTAATTTCTTTTTTTACATATGTATATGTAGATTCTTTAAAGCATGTTTATCTTTTTTTATTTTCCGTGTAATCCTCTTGACAATTTTAAAGTTTATTTGAGTCTTAATAAATTATATGTTTTATGTTTTATATTTAAATTTTATTTTTAATAATTTTATAATTGACTACTATTACAATTTTTTACATTAAAAATCTTTTTCATATAAATTAGATTTAAAATCGAATTAAGAGGACAGTTTTTGTATGCAATAGTTTTTAATAGAAAATGGAAATGAATATAAACTGAATAAAATCTGATACAATTTATTTTAGCTATATTTATATCTTTAGTTTTTTATTTATTTCGTAAACTTCAAAATCATAATCGTATAATGTAACAGCAATCAGTTAAGTGATAAATTATTATTCCAATATTTTTACGGAATAATATGATCGGAAATGATTTTATATGTTTAGGGTGGATCAATTCAGCTATCAACCCGTTCATTTACGCCTTCTATTCGGCAGACTTCAGGCTCGCTTTCTGGCGACTAACATGTCGGAAATGTTCGAAGAGTAGATTAAACTTGGATGGTATGAATCGGAAATTACCCGCTCCAGTTAACTGGAAGAAAGATACATCGAGGACGTGAAGATCTCCGCACAAGAGTTTCAAACTTGTTCAATTATGTGGCATCTCCGGTATTAAAATGACTATGGTTGACTTGCGTTTATTCATATCCGCGATACACTAATGAGAAATGACGTGATCAGAGCTAGACATATATAATTTCAAGTATATATAGGCTTTAACCAATCAATAGTTATTATGCAATTTTATAAGGTATAAGTGTTTCACTACGCACAATACATTGGAATACATATTGGAATAGCTGTTCTCAAAAATCGTATAAACATATATGTCATTCTTTTGTATATGCGATATAATTGACTTTCATAGTTTTGTTCAATGTTTATTAATGTTGGGATATTTTTGTATAATTATATTTCATTAAACTAAATTTCCAAAATGCAATTTACATAATTAATTTTATATATATAATTAATTAAGTAAATTGTAAGAAAAATTAAAATATCAATATACTATAAAATGCATTTTTTAATATGCTTATTGTGTAGCTTTTGTTGTCAAGATCTTTTTTATTAAAGATTTTTTAATGTCACATTTTTTATACAATTTGTTAACTGACACGTATTTGTTGTATATGTGACTGTGTGATACTTAAATAAAATATACGTTAAAATGTAGCAGATTCGTGGCATGTAGCAAATTCCTCTAATGAAAACGACACATATTCTGAAATAAAAATAATAAATCTATGTGAATAATATAATATTAAAATTAATAAGTATTTAATCTCTCGCGAGAAAAAACAATGTTCAATGGATTATACAATAATATGTATAACTGATACTTAATCTGTGATTGATATTGATGTCATCTTGTCGCAATTTATTCCTAATATTTGTATACGAATAATAGAAGATTAAACATTTTCTTCTTACAGTTTCTTTTCATATCGACATATATATGAAAGTATGCACATTTTATATTCAGCTTTTCTAGGAAAACTTGCTACATGTATCGAATGCTTTTTATTAATAATTTGATATCGCAAAATATGCAGGATTATCTGAATATAATATTTTATTTATTTTTATTTATTTAGCTTACATAAGAAAATAAAATAGTAAGATATTACACATATTAAAGGGATGTAAATTTACAAATCATGTAAAAGTAAAAAAATTATTTGTAGATAGATATTAACATGTTTAGGAAATATTAAATTATTTATTAGTATTAAATATAAAATATCATATTAAATTAATTAAATTATGAATGAATGCTATTACGAATAGATATTAGTTAACTGAGAGAGTATTGATATACTTAAATTTTATATACTATTAAGATTTATCAACATTTTAATTAAAGACTGTATGTAGATATTCTTCTCTACGAAATATATTTTGTTAGAAAATAGAAAACCCCGATGATGAATAAGTGTTAATCTGTTATTACTGTATATAATTTTAGAACATTTTACATACTTTCTTAATTTTATTTTCTATTGCAATCTGCTTTTTAAATCCTTATATAATTCTGTATATTACTATTAAATATACCATTTATTCTAGTTATCAAAAGATTTCACATTATATAAATCGAA
>NW_021850162.1:758055-762968 GCF_003651465.1 Formica exsecta
TATATAGGTATACATATAATTAATGGGATATTAGTTATACAGATATATAACTAACGAGCCAAAATTAATAAACAAATTGCAAATTTATTATTATTTTCAATAATTTCGCATGTAGTTTGCTTTATTATATTGATATGTTTTCACAATAATAATTAAAATCAGAACATATAAATTTGGAAATTTGGTGCAGCAATAAACACAATAAATTATTTATATGTTGGTTGCATGTATTTGATTAATTAATATATTTTTGTACAAAAAACTGCATGAATTATGAAAATATTATACTTTATATAACTTGCTTATGTATTAACTTATAATTCATATATAAAACATAATAGGTATTACTAAGCATAAATGTAAATATAAGAATTTTTAGATGTACATTTGTACATATATGATAACGTAACAGTTTATGTGCAGATAATTATTAAAAATATATACTTTGTATGTAGCGATATATAATCAGAATATCTTTTGAGCAATATTACATTCTTGAAGATCAATAATTGGCAATGAAATAAAAGTAATATCGCAATATAATTAGTAGTTATACTTTATTAATAATCATAATGTCATCAATTAAATAAGTAGTTATCTCATATATTAAAAAATGCTCTAGTGTCACACGTACTTAATTTATTATTATTTTTATTTTATTATAATTTATTGAAAAAAGTCTCGATATGTGAAGCAATGGCAAATGTAGATCTCTATTGTATGTTTATATTAAATAGAATTTTCATTGTGAGTAAAAAAATTATCAACAGACGTATTTTTTCCATACACAATTTGTGGACCAATATTCTTATCTTGCTTTCTTAAAAAATCGAACATAGATACGCGCGAATAGTATCAACAATGCTATAACGCAAATAACAGCAAGCGTTATATTATCATGTTTTCTTGCAAACGTTGCACTTTTCAATTTTTAGATATAATGTCTATGCGATAAAGTAAGTACAGAAGATACAAAGTTTAAAGAAAAATTTAATTATTATAAATGGTGTGTGTTTTAATTATATGAATGTGTATTTCAAATAACGTGAGTGATAATATTCACATTAATTACGTAAGTTATAAGAAGTACAGTTCATGCAAAAACCTATGTATTTAATTAATCTTACAATTTACACTTTAAGACAAAAATATAGAATCATATCAAAAAATAACTTTAACGAGACATTGTGGGCATGGTTGCGTATTCTTATTAGTCAAACGTATTCTTATTAGTCTGCAAACACAATAATTATAAAATAAATATAAAAATATGTAGAAATAAAAAATTGTATATTCTCTCTCTTCCCAATTATATTTATATCTATTGACATAATTTTCTTTTTATTTAAATTATTTATTTATACGACATACATTTAAAAAACTTGTACTATTTTAAAATAATTGGCATTATTTTATTCAATTATAATGCACATACACGGAAGTTGCGTAAGCATATTGTTAATTGTATTTATTGTTGTTCATGTTCATGTTCATGTTCATGTTCATGTTCATGTTCATGTTCATGTTCATGTTCATGTTCATGTTCATGTTCATGCTCATGTTTGTGTTCTTTATGATCACCAGTGTGTTGTCCTCTCTCAGAAACAAGCTTATCTGCAGCTTTTAAATAACATGTCACTAGAGCAAAACTTTTCTCGCATTTATCTGTATTATCTTTTACTGCAACACAAACAAAATTAATAAAAATGACGAAAAAGTAAAGTATATTGTAAGATATAAGTAAAGTATTATATGTTATGCATTTTTTATTATAACATTATTATAACATTAAACTAGCAAAATGTAAATTAATTAATATTCTGCTTATGAATTTATTTAATGTATAATGATATCCATTTTTTTTCTGAACGTAGTCAATAACTTTATTTTTATTATAAAAATTAGAATATGCATATAATATTGTTATACCTTTTTCTATGCAATCATCGAGAGCTTTGTAATAGTCGTCTCCTGGCTGAGCATTTGTCTTTCCAGTAAACTGAGTACGTATATTCTCTATTTTAAATTCCGATTCTTCTATCTATTATTTTGTAAAAATGTAAAAGAAATATAAATGTGTGAAGAATATGAAATATCAATAAAAATTGTTTTTTTAACAATATAAAAATTATACTTTACATTATTTAACGCAAACCATATTTTTATATTGATATCAAATGTGATAATATATATTAATAATTAATATGCTGGCTTTAAAAACATAAAGACATTATAAAATTATTACATTTATATATTTAATATTTTATAATTTTATAATTATATTTAAAAATATAGTTTGTACAATTTTAAACGTCGTGTACAAAACTATCGCCAAAGAAGCTTACCATATTTTGTTTTTGCATTATGCAATAGATTAAACAACCATTCTTTCTTAGTTTTTCTTGATCTTCAGTTTATATATATATATATATAATGTATATATGTAGTTTAAAATTTTGTCATATCTATATAGAAGCAATTTAAAAAATCTATAGATTTATATAAATTAAACTTTAAGTGCGAATAAATAACGCCTTCTATTCATTTCTATATTTCAGTAAACTTTAAAAAAAGTTTATTTCATGAGACAGTGATCTTTCCACGAAGATATTTTATGTGAAATATTAAAAATTGTGAGAGATCAAACATGAAATAAACAATTTTGGTATGTTTGTAAAATCACTGGCTTAATCACACAATTCTTAATTAAGAAAAAACACAAATTGAATAAAAGTAAGTAGGAAATAGCTAATTAAGAGCCTGGCGCGGTAAATAATGCGCAAATTAATTTATATATATGTGTTTTTTGTTTATTGTGATAATGAACATTTCGGTCCTAGTATTTGGACCATCCTCAGCAACCGTCAATACAAAAATTATGTATTGACAGTTGCTGAGAATGATCCAAATACTAGGACCGAAACATTCATTATCACAATAAACAAGAAACATATATAAAAATTAATTTGCGCATTATTTATTATTCGCGCCAGGCTCTTAATTAGCCCGCTATTCCCTACTTAGTTATTTAATATCAGAGCCTTTTATTTCATATTTGAATAAAAGTCTTGTATAAATTAATAACTTACTATCAGTGGTATCAGTTTCAGTTAGGCAAACGCTGTAGTCTTGTTGGTTGGATCCTAGTTTCCTATCAACAACTGGAGTGCTACCTAAGATGGCAGGCTAAAATATATGCAATTATATTTTATAAATTATATTAATTAATTTTCTCATTTATTTGTACATTATTAGATGTTAATTATTATGTTATATAATTTAACATTTATAATTTAATTTAAATTAAAAGCTAAAAATACTTCAAAGATATCTTTATAAGAAAATCTTCTTTTCTTTACTTATAGTTTTAACTCTTTGTTTTATGGCAAAGTAAGATATTTACAACAAATGCAAAAACGATAACGTAGAACCCGCGCATCATCTTGCTTGTATAATTTCTCTTGTCTAAATACTTTGCAGAGCATAATAGCATCATCGTATTTATATCGTTCGCACATATAAAATGCATAGATAAAATCACGAGGCCATAAATTATGTAAACATAAAACATGTGATGTAGAACAAGGAAAATTATACTGATAATTTACTAATATTTACATTTTCTTACTGCTGCAGATATGAGATACTACAATATGAGATGCATACATACAATTTCCTTACATACATATGTATTTGTTATTCTTATTATCTTTATCTTCCCCAGTCCGTACCTCTTGTCAGAGGGTGGTGACCCCTCTACATATATCTACGATGTGCGCCTTTTTATAGTTTTTTGCAAACATATGGGACCTACAGTTTAATGCCGGTTCCGAACGATCTAGATTAGAGAGAGGTTCTCTTATCTTTATACCAATATTTTTATGCTAGTTTTATGCTATAAGTTCCAATCCAATACATAAATTAACATGCGTTTGTTTATCTGCGCTTTCTATTCCATAAATTTCAGAGTAGGTTTCTGGTGACTGACACGTCGAAAATGTTCAAAGAATAGGTTAAATTCTTGGGTGACACGTTATCCGTTCCAGTTAACAAGCACAAAGTTGCATCGAAAGCTTTCACGTACATGAGTTTCAAATTTGTCTAATATTATGCCGTTATCAGAATTATATCTGTTATCGACTTACGTTTTCTCATTATCCGTAAACTTTATATATATATATATATTGTTCTCTATTAACTCATAAAGTTTACGGATAATAGAATAGAATTGTGCTTGATATATATGTAATGCATATTTGTTCGACTTATATAAAGAACAAGCACAACGCTATTTTATTTGATTTTATGTCTATTCAAAAAGGAGAGAGAGAGAGAGAGAGAGAGAGAGAGAGAGAGAGAGAGAGAGAGAGAGAGAGAGAGAGAGAGAGAGAGAGAGAGAGAGAGAGAGAGAGAGAGAGAGAGAGAGAGAGAGAGAGAGAGAGAGAGAGAGAGAGAGAGAGAGAGAGAGAGAGAGAGAGAGAGAGAGAGAGAGAGAGAGAGAGAGAGAGAGAGAGAGAGAGAGAGAGAGAGAGAGAGAGAGAGAGAGAGAGAGAGAGAGAGAGAGAGAGAGAGAGAGAGAGAGAGAGAGAGAGAGAGAGAGAGAGAGAGAGAGAGAGAGAGAGAGAGAGAGAGAGAGAGAGAGAGAGAGAGAGAGAGAGAGAGAGAGAGAGAGAGAGAGAGAGAGAGAGAGAGAGAGAGAGAGAGAGAGAGAGAGAGAGAGAGAGAGAGAGAGAGAGAGAGAGAGAGAGAGAGAGAGAGAGAGAGAGAGAGAGAGAGAGAGAGAGAGAGAGAGAGAGAGAGAGAGAGAGAGAGAGAGAGAGAGAGAGAGAGAGAGAGAGAGAGAGAGAGAGAGAGAGAGAGAGAGAGAGAGAGAGAGAGAGAGAGAGAGAGAGAGAGGGAGAGAATTATTATAT
>NW_021850162.1:771965-796709 GCF_003651465.1 Formica exsecta
TATATATATTTTTTTATAAATTTGAGTTAAATTAAATGGATTTGAATTGATGGAGTTAATTTGAACAGATTTAAACTGTTTGTATAGTTTTTTGAAAAAGATACAATTACAAATCTTTTTTAGTAAATGTATTTTCAAGCAGTTGTGCTTTAATATTAAAGTTTTGCAGTAATTTATTTTAAGAAAACAAAAATGTAATAATCAATAACGTGATAAAATAGACATGGAATCTGTGCAATATTAATTGAAGAGAAATCGTGAAGAGATTATATTATAATATATACAAAGATTACATGTAATAAAATACATACATAAATACATATGTCTTTATTACTTCAAATTTAATTATATGATTGCAAGAAAATTGTTCAATAAATTTCTCTAAGACATAAAAGTTGTTAAAAGAAGTTGAAAAAAATACTTCGCGTTTTCCTTTAATTTCTTATATGTTTTTGTGCTGATTTATGAGGTTTACCTGATCGACACTATTAGTAGTTTTAATTACGCCAAAATTATCTCCTCTTATATTAGCAAATTCAGTAACTCGAAGTATGAAATTTAAATAGCGACAATCCAACTCTAAGATATGTTACTTGCTCTCGTTTCTTATTTTTTATATAATATGTATCGGAAAATACACGTCAATTTAGTTAAATTAAAATATTAACTTAAAATATCTATAATCTTCTATAATCTATAAATCTTTGAAAAGTGTTGAATCTCTTTTTCTCAAAGCTCTTATGATTAACTTTCCTACGTTTTGAATCATCAAAAATATCAAAATTTTATCTATCTGTCATTAATTTTAAGCAACAACATATAAAAACTGATTTTTTGAACATTTTTATTTTATTCATTTATGGGGAGTAGTGTAAAATATAAAAAAAAATTAATACTGTTTTTATATATCCTGTTGTTTTATTATATCACAAAATCAAGAATATATAATATGAGACAAAACATATATATTTTTTATTAAAATTATGTTTTGTGTTACAAGTTTACATTACTAAAATTATACAGATAATGTTCAATCAATTATATTCAGACAGTTTGTTCTGCTTCTTCATTTTCATCTGTTTCTACTCTTTCATGTTCTTCATGTTTCTGCAATTTATGTACAGCTTTCGTAGCACAAGCAAATAGAGCAAAGCCTTTTTCACATTCTTCCGTAATATTTCTTACTAGAATATAAACAGATATAATTAAAAAGTGTTGCAAAGTATAATATATTTGTATTTTTTTTTGGTTCTTTACATTACATTTTAACACGAAATATGTGATGTATTTTGATTAGCTTATTTAAAACTGAGATAAAAATTAGTACAAAAATACATATATAATAAATCTGAGTTTATTATCTTTTATTTCAAATAATATTTACGATAAATAATAAAATTTCTTGTATTTATAATAGATATAATAATAATTTACCTTCTTTTATGCAATCACGTGCAACCTTGTGTATTTGGGCTTCTCCAGGATAACCAGCGACCTCTCTATTTATTTTGGCATGAACTTTCCCTTCTTGAATGTTTGAACCTTCCATCTAATATTATACAAAAATTTTAAATAGGGAAAACAAAAAATTATAAAAATTTAAAAAAATAAAATTTTGATATTTAAATTTAAGTAATTATAGTAAATGTATATTTTTATTATTAATAACGCAAAATGTCAATTTTTATATTACCTTATAGCGGAATAATATTTCATTAACTACATATATTAATCTGATCTTTATATTAGAAAATTATTTAGCTTTATAAATAATTTAAGATTTTATTGTATAATTGAACCTCGCATTATAACATGATATGCATAAAATCAAATTATATAGTATAAAAATTTACCAAATTTTCTTTTTTTAAGACGCAGACGATAGTGCAACCTAGTTTTTTTGTTCTCTCTTCATTTTCGGGTTCTGCATGTACGCCAGTCATTATTTCTTCTTCTTTGTACCAATCAACTAAAAAATAAGTTACAGAATTACAAAAAAGTACGTTTTTTACTCGTTCTAAATTATGTATTTTAAATAGATCGGGCAAATATGGAAGTTCTATAACGAATTAAAAAGAATTAGTTTAAACAGAACATTAAAAAATTGTAGAAAAAAACATTTCATCAGATTTGGCAAAGCAGAATTTATTCAAGATTGACCAAAAGCTTTTAATAATAAGCAGCGAGAAAATTTTGCAATACATACTATATATCATTACAGCTTACCCTGGGTTATGTTATTTTCCGTCAAACAAACATCAAAATTGTCCTCGACAGTTCTTACCGCATTTTTAAATTGTCGTTTTATTTCACTATCAGCTAAATTGGATGTCTGAAAAATATGCAATTTTATTTTATATGCTATTTTAAATAATCTCTTATATTAAGTTGTTATATAAGCGTAAAATACAATTATATTAAGCATATACTATAGTTAAATATAATATTTATATATTTTACATATAGTTTTATGATATTAATTCATTTTTGTTAAAATTAAAAATATTTTTTTTTCTTTTTATGAATATCTTAATTTTATTATTTATAATATATTAAAATATATACAAAATTATGATAAATATTATTTTTGCTATTATTATTATTGTTTATATTATCACAATAAAATTCTTACAGCAAATCCTAAAACACAGATGCAAAGCACAAGAAGTTTCATTTTGCTAAGATTATTTCACTTTATTACACACAATTTTGTAGAATATTTGTAGCCATTGGAATACATCGTATTTATACTGATTGCAAACATAAAATATGCGAGTAAAAAGATATAAGGTCATAGATTATATAAACATTGAGTATGCAACATAAGCGCAGATATAAAATCATAGACTATATAAACACTGAATATGCAACGATAGTCTTCCGTAATGACTGTATATATCCCATTATGAGACTATTATATGATATATACAGGGCGTAACTAAAATAAGGGGACAAACTTCGGGGGCGAGCTCCCCACACCAAAACATGAAAAAAAGTTCATATCAACATTTATCCGCAAACTCACTGTTACTGAGATACAGCTCAAACAAATGTTTATTAATGGAAAATGAAAAAATAATATTTATTATTATTTATTATTATTTATTTTCAATTTTTAATTACAACAAATGTTCAAAATGTCTCCCATTTGATTCAATAGATGGACACGTCGGATCATGGATTTTTTCAAAACATTCTTTTAAAGATCCCGGGCCGGTTGCGAATGGTTTCACAAGCCGCAAAGATGCGTTAGCGTAGCATATTTTCATTGTCAATTTGAACTTCATAAACTAAAAACTTTAAATGTCCCCACAGATAAAAATCTAGAGGATTGAGGTTAGGGGATCATGGGGGCCATGCAACTAATCCTATTTTACCTATTCATCTGTCGCAGTAATTATGAACATTTTGAGCTATATCTCAATAACAGTGGGTTTATGGACATATATGTTGATATGAATTTTTTTCATATTTTAGTGTGGGGTGTTCGCCCCCGAAGTTTGTCCCCTTATTTTAGTTACACTCTGTATATACTACGTTTACACAAGAATATTCAAGGACATTTATTAAGAATTTATTTATTATTACATATAAAATATTATATTATATTATATTATATTATATATATTATATAATATTATATTATTATTGCATATAAAAATCATACTATCGGCCAAATTTTAATTTTGCTTGTTTCAATGTCCCGCATAAAATTATCAGAAAACGATCATTGATATTCCTTTACAGTCTGACGAAGATCGTAGCTAGCTTTGAACATTAACGAATATTGATTGTTCACGGATTCGTGTGCGCGTCTTTATACTGAAAATTTTAAAAGTAGAATATTTGACCTAATTAAATTCTAATTGATTGCTAATTTCTCACTCTAATTATGAATTTATTGCTTCTATAATAAACAGAAATTTAGTTTGTACACAAGTAATATAAAAAATTATAAATCTTCAAAATATAATGCTAAAATATTATATATGTATATATATATCGTCGCGATCGCGATTAGTATCGGGTATGCCTAACGTGGTATTCGGCCTTGGCAGCGTAAACATTGACGCGCGTAAACATTGTTTATGTATCACTGGTCTTGTTATCATTCACATGGCAATACTCGAGCAGCAACATTTGATTCAATATATGCATGGACATGTCGAATCATGCCGCGATTGCAAATGGTTTCACAAGCAGTAAAGATGTGTTGGCGTAGCATATCTTCATTGTCAATTTGAACTTCATAAACTAAGGACTTTAAATGTCCCCATAGATAAAAATCTAGAGGATTGTGGTAGAAAGATCGTGGGGGCCATGTAACTTGTCCTGCTCTATCTATCCATCTGTCGGGATAATTATAAACATTTTGAGCTGTATATCAGTAACAGTGGGTTTGCGGATATATGTTGATATGAACTTTTTTTCATGTTTTGGTATGGGAAGCTCGCCCTCGAAGTTTGTCTCCTTATTTTACACCTTATAGTTACCTTGCAAATAGAGGGAGAGGGAAGAGAGAGAGAGAGAGGGGGGAAAGTATGACACTATAATATTATATTATAATATTTAATATTTTTATCTTTTTAAAAATTTAATAATTCAAATATATATATAATAATATATATATGCAGGATGTTTCAGGACTCCTATTACAAACTTTGAGGGGTGGTAGGATTCAGTGAAAGTATCGTTTTTTATTAAACAACCCCTGTCCTCCGACGTATTCTGGAATCCTATTTACTGAATCGTTGCTGTTTGCTTTATCACGTAACCGAGATAATCAATGAATACACGCGTGTTATGCACAGCGCACAAATAAATGGCGAAAAACGTGGCGCAGCTTGACCTAATTTAAGAACGTTCATTTATACATTTGTCTATCATCTGTCGTCACGATTCATGTGAAAAAAACGATGCTTTCACTGAGTCCTACCCTCAAAGTTTGTAACAGGGGTCCTGAAACATGTATATATATTATTTTTAATATAATTTTATTGTATTTATATTTTCTAAAAATGCAAATTATTTTTATACATAATTTTATTACGTAAATCAAAGGCAAGAGTGAGATACAAGTACATTTATTTCTCTTTCTTACTAAACTACATTTTTGCAGAATAATCTTAATTATTGTATATTATAATGTACAAGTATTGAAATTCAATCCTCTTCATATTTTTCAAATATTGAGATCCGATTTTTCTCTATACCTTTCATTGTACATACCATTGCTGTAACGCCTTTTTCACATTTTTCTGGCGTGGTATCTCTTACTAGAATATATACAAACTCAATTAAATAGCATTAGAGGAGATAATATGTCATATATGATAGATACTTTTTTTTAATTTTTATTATAATATTAATGTAACAAATTTGATAATGAACAATTGCTCTGATGTTATCTAAAAGTTGAAGAGATTAAAAAGTTATGTAATAAAAAAATAAAAATGAGAAAATGAACAATATTTAAGGCGTTTATTAATTTTATTAAGTATACAATTAATTGTGCGCATTTTTAAATTTATAATAAATATAATAATAGTTTACCTTCTTTAGCACAATCACGTATAAGCTTTTGTGCTTTGGCTTGTAAGAGATGGTCAGGTAATAGTTTCGTTACAATTGCATAAATTCTTTCTTCCTTAAGTTCTGTTCCTTCCATCTTATATTAGAAAGAGAATAAAGATAGAAAAAATAATAATTTCCTAATAAATATAATTAATTATATTTCAAAAAATTTAGCTTTTGTTTTTCTCGTTTACATTGTAATATATTGGTCTTTTAAAATACATACACATAAATTTATTATTCTTTTGCTTATGTAAAAATGTGTGGTGGATGTATGTGTGTATGTATGTGTGTGTGTATGGTGGACATATAATATTATTTAAAGATATCAATTTTTAAACGTATTTATAATAAAACAATTTATTCTTAGAATATTAATAATTTTTGCATTATAAAATATTATTAAACTTTGAATAGTTCAAAATTATATCATTATTTGAGCAATTTAAGTTGTAAAATGTTGCCGTACAAATTATATAATAATATAAGACTTTGAAATCGTAAGAAAAGATAATATAAAATTATACCCAGTTCATCTTTTTTAGAATGCACTCAATTGCACAGCCATGTTTTCTTCTTTTTTCTTTCATTTCAGGTTGTTCATGTACATTATTTAAAATATTCTCTACATTGTAAGCTTCCTCTGAAAAATAAATTGCATTATTTACAGTATATTTTTTAACACAATCTTTCTAATAGAAAAATATAATTAAGTTGTAGTTATTTTATTGTTTTATATTATTAAGGCTACGTTCCAAAACGTACTCCAAGAAAAATTTTACTCGATGGCCGTTCCGAAACTTTTTTGAGCGTTTCTGATTGGTTTCAGGCAGGCCATCGAGTAAAATTTTCCTCGGAGAGGAAAACCGTTTTGGAACCTAGTCTTAGAAATGATAAACTTTTAGAAACTGGCCAAATTTTAATGAAAAGTAATATCCATTTATTTGCTCGAAGTATTATAAATTAGTGTTATTAGAATTAATAATTAAAATCAGTAATATTTTACATTAATATTTATCTAGTAATTTACCTCGAGTCAGATTAACTTGGCTAAGACAAATATCCACTAATTCTTTTCCAGGGTCTTCAGGGCGTGTTTGCAGTTTTGACATTACAGTATCGGTAGAGATAAAGGACTAATACATATTTTATATAGTTATATTTTAAGTAAATTATTTTTCAATAACTCTATAATTTTTCTATTTTTCAAAATAAGTTTAATTTATATAATTATAATTTTAAGAATTTCAGGAATTGTTTTATTAAAATTAGAAATATAAGATTTCTTGTTTGCTTAAAAATCAGTTAAATTGTTATAATGAAAAAATACTTACAACATATCCTAAAATATAGACGCAGAGTATGAAAGCTTTCATCTTAAGTACTAACAATAAGATTATTCTCGCGGCTATTGAAAGCTATCATATTTATACTCATTGAAAACATAAAATGCGTAATAGGTCAAAGATACAAGATTACAGACTAACATTTAATGAAATTACAGATATGGATTTACGATTTTACTTCTTACCATAAGTCTGTTTATATTATCATACTATATAAACTAGACGAATCATTTATAGTAATAATAAGATCCTAGAAATAAAAAATTTTATATATTATTAGATGCTAAATATTTAATTGAATTTTTAAGACGAGAAGCAATAAAGCATAACGAAAAAGATTGTTTTGCTGTTATATTTTAGAAGAAATTATTATATACATATATCTCCTAATGATAACGTCTTAAAAGTTTTTGTGTGCTCTATGTTTGAGTTTTTATTTTACAGCCAATCCAATTCGCAAAAAGATAGGTAAAGTCTCAATAAGTTAAGTCAATTAAAAAGATAAATGGCGATAAGTCTTAATTTCGTGGTACAAACGTAGTAATTAACGAATAAAAATCGCAATACTCGACTGCGATACGCATAATCAAAATGCACGCGTATATAATTGTTATATGACAACAAAATTGGTTTGACAAACGTTGAGTGCTTTTTGTAATTGCATTATAAGCAATTATAATATGTGTTATAAATCAAACGCAAAGAAAAAGATAAGATCTAATGTAGATATAAAAAAATTTATTTTGTAATGCGCGGTTTTATGTAAATATCTCTTGCAATTTTGTTAAAATATTAATTAAAAGACAAAATATTTCAATTTACGGACGATTTGATGATAATAATTTAATCAGACAATCTCTTTCTATTGGGTGACAAGCCAATTAATAACCGATATATACACATACATACACATATATCTTTCTCTCATAACATTTAATATAAATGTGTAACAAAATTATTTCTAGCGCTCTTTTTAATTATTAATTTATAAGCGTGCATTTTGAATTATGACAATAAAGATATTTAAAAAAGCTAATATCTATAATAATTATCTTATAGTCACTTTTTTTAAATCTACTAAAAAATTTAAAATTATGTATTATGATAATATTTTATGTCATATAATATTTTGTTTGTAAACACATTTCATTAAATATAAAATTGACAGTATCTAACATAGATAAAATTGTGTACTGTTGATAAAATTGCATATAAATTCGTTGCAAATATTATTAAAGGAATATATAACAAGAATATTTTGAAGCACATGTACATGCGCGTTAGTTCTAACATATCAATGTTCGATACACGTACTTTCGTACTTTCACATTACCAGCTGAGTAAAAGTACTGCTTCGAAATCCTTTTCTCTTCAGTACAGTACACGATATAACCGAACTTGGAAAATGTGGTGGCTTAACATATTGATGTAATGTAATATTAGAAAATTTAACGTGATGCAGTTTCACGATCTTTCGTGCAGATGGGTGAAGAGAATTCAAATGATACAGATGTGAGTTCTACTTTTAGGAATATATATACATGTATATATATAATAGATAATATTAATATCATAAAGAAATCTGTGGCAATTATATAAAATTTATTTGTAATGCAAATAATTGTGTGTGAATAACGAATATAAAGATATAATTTAAAGATAAATATTATAAAGAACTAATCTGCGTATAATTGTTTTTATATCCAAAAAAAAATATAATTTAACCTATGTCAATAACGCCAACGTTTAAAATAATATAAGAAAAAGACACGTTTTAAATTTTGTATTTAATTAGTAAGTGGGGCATTCTCGTGTTTAATTTCCATGTATATGTATTTGGGATTTTTAATAACGAAACGTTTGTTAAACTTTACATACGTTTATTTAATAGCGTTCATATTTCGAGAATTTATTACATTATATAAACATAGACATTTTGCTTTTTTTACGCTAATTATCTAATTTGATATACCTATGGTATAGAGTTAGAGTACGTCTAGGCATGCAGTATTCCATCGTTATTTAGTAAAACGTGCTTGCACGATAAACACATTTATACTCATTGCCTTGCACGCTCCCTTATACCTTGGCATACTCATTCGAAACATTTTTCTTTTACACTCATATCGTATTCACTGACGCATACATTTTTTCGCGCATTGTTCATTTATTCTCATGAATTCGTACCTCGAGGATATTATCTAATACATTCAAAAATGTTGCTAAAATTTTTGTTAAAAAAGAAGTGTCAGACTTTCACTGCATCATTGCATTATAGCGTGAACTTGTAGCTCGAACATAAAATTAATGTTGCAATATACTGAAAAACTTTGCTTGTGACTTTCGAAAGTTGCAGAGCCGATATAACCAGATAGAGATACACATAAATATAGAGGAAGCGTAGTCTTTATAAAAACATTTTTATTTTATTCATACAATTAAAAATTATTCATATCGTTTTATTATTTTTCTATATATTTGCAATATAAAATTAAAATACGTAAAATTTAATAATTTTGCCATTATATTATGCTTTCAAACATTTTTTATATTGTTTTTGAATATTTCATAAAAAATATTAATTTGATAAAAAATTACATCAACTAAATTGATTCGTTGTAAAGATTTAGGTGGAACGCGTTTCCTTTTAACTAGTACCTGTATTTTTCATGTGGAATGTTATATCAATCTTTGCTCGCATAAGTTCTCCAAATAAAAATGTTCAAACTAAAGATTTTACAAATCAGATTTATAAAAAATCTATAAAATAAAATTTATTCTCTATACTAAGATATATCCACCGCATACAAGATTGTACAAAATTACGTATAATCTGAATTATCCATACATCTAATGTTTTTTAAATGCGACTGTCTTGAGAAATATAATTATATGTTAATATTATAATATTAATGTGTCTGCGCATATTAAATATTGACATAAAATATGAAAGCAGACAGTCGCATTTGCATAACTGCAAATAATAGAACATTATTAAATTCATGATATTAATTTAATTTTCTATGTGTTTTTACGGACTACCAGAAATAAATAATTTCATATCAATAAATTATGTGTTAACATCAATCGCAGATTTATCTAGTCCCGAAATAGTTTAGTAACAAATCTTTTCTACTTGATTTGATTTTTGTTATCTGTAACTTGTTTCCCTTTGATTGTTCGCGTATGCGATTTAATTAAATTCTCGTGACGGATTTACAGGCGACAAAGTAGTTTCCTCGATTCTTGCGTCAAATATTACAAAGTATCAGAAGACAAAGTGTCTTGATGCTTACGTATCTTTCGTGGAGTGAATCGGTGCGCAAAATTCACGGAAGCGAACAATCCGATCTCGATAAAGAGGTGCTTTCCCGAAAGACTTTACTCCGTAAAGTCAAGTGAAAGATTTCGTTCCCATTGCTAATGGCAAAGCCGAGGCATGTGTGTGTCCTTCGAAGCGTATGATTCGATAACTCGAGGTAAAAGTGTTCGCTACGTGCTACGAGAATAAAAGCCAAATGGTATGCGTCGGTCGCATGCGCCAGTCAATCGATCACGAAATATACATGAAACATTTTCGTCAAATAAATATACAAATACACAGTTTTGCACAGGAATTCTGTGGCGCACGGCATGAAAATATATTACGATATTACGAACATTCCCTCTTTTATTATTGTCTAATATATATCATAGCTGTGTGCACACAGAATTCGTGTGCACACATATTTCTCTGCATTACAATTTCATGTGACATAAACATGTCACGACGGATTTGCCGTAATGTAATGTAAAATCATAATAACAATATCGCTCTTAAGCGTTGAATTTAATATTAATTTTCAGCTGATAGATAACATGATTTCTTTGTATAAATAAAGTATTTACACATTTTATATATTTCGAGGAAAATATATTCGTATAATTTACAGCTCGTAATAATATTCGATAGTCGTTCTTCTACAATTTTGCACCTTTTAATGCTAAATGCGAAATGCATAAATAATTAAATCATATGTTGCGATGGATTATTGATACGACGAGTCAACGTACGCTTGCTTGCATATGTTTATTTATATTTCGTTGGACCAAATGTACAGAATCGTGTTACAAAAATCTGTTCGTCTCCGACATGCGCCAGCTTCAAATGTGTCGTAGAAATTTGTGTGAATTAATATTAACTGAATACTGACAACCGAATAGTTCGTAAACATAACGGCATAGAGAACTTATGCGATTACTAATACTATCAAATTATATTTTATAATATATCGTACGATCATGATACACCTACCTTTTCATTACGCTATATAAAAAAGAAAAGGCAAAGACAAAGAATGATCTTCAGTCTTGTCTATCTATCAACAGATGGATGCTATCGTCCACGTTTATACAACTTATAAATCTTTTATTATTCGTCTCTACTTTCGCTTTGCATTAAAATAAATATACCTTTCATGTAGTGTGAAATTAAGTAAAACAATGTAAAAAAATATGTTAAAGGTCTCCTGTGTGTCTTTAAGACGATAGATAACTTTTTTATCGCATTTTCTCATATATGGCCAGATAAATACTTGGCATTGACAGTTTTTAAGCACGGCAGTCGTATAGTGGCAGTGAAATCCGAAAAAAAGATACACTACAATCGTATGACCGTTGAACGTTTAGCGGCCAAAAGCTATGTCTATATAAATCCTATAATTGGTACTTTCTCGCGAGGCGCACGCTAGGTAATAAGATTGCGTCGAAATCGTGAAGAATGATAGCGAAATACGTCGAGAGATATTCGCTAGGTATATGTTTAAAAAATATTTTAACACACAAATGTTATCAAATAAAAAAAAAAAAAAAAAAAAAAGGGAAGAATAATATTTCACGAAAATATTTTTTTAAGGATGTGAAGAAGCTCTACCGCCTATTGCCCAAAGTAGTGGACATGTACGAAGTGCCGTGGCCCAAATTTAGTCACTCAGATTTTACATGGGCTAAAGATGCGCCCAGACTCGTGTACAAGAGAGTACTATGTTATCAAATAAAAAAAAAAAAAAAAGAAACGGAATAAATACATATAAATACTGGCAGTGGAAGATGCGACGCAGTTTTCCGGGATGGGAGAGGCTGGGGGATTGGGATAGATATAAATAGATATAGCATAGGTACGTGATACGACATACATTAATAGGGGCTTACGAACAAATTACGCTCCTTGATTAAACTAATAGCAAATTAGCTTAGATATAAATAATCCGCTTATACAAAAATAATTACGCGGTTTTGTATCGGCGAACGCCGTTTCGAATTACCGATGATTTACCGATCTATACAGTTACATTCATCTCGCGATCGGCTGACCAAATGTTTATACGCAGATTGCTCCATAAATTCTCCATAATTCGTTTTCCTATCATCGATCCGAAACGCTCGCATGCGACTCTTCCGTTGCTCCATGCAGCTTACAGGCTGCATCTCGCACCTCGAAACGTAATATTAGGCCGTAAAGTGAAAAATTCGAAGCGCGCCCTTCGAAATTCGCGATGCAGTCCGTCTCGGCGATTTCGTCGCGGCACGATTTCTTGACTTTTTCAAAAATTAAGCTACATTCCCACTGCTGCTATCGGTGAGGTGAGATAAAAAGTTGTTAACGGCGTGACTTTCAATTAAATGTCTCTGCCACGCTTAAAATATATTTTACATTTAAACACTTATCAGTGATTTAATATTCACACACTTGTGACCCTACATGACTTTTTAATGGCATAACTGCTTGTCTTTTTCTGATTATCGTATCATTTACAAACGGTCTAATATGCTAGCTAAAGATTGTGCAGTTAAAGTGATAGCTGTAACGCTAAATTAGCAGCACTATAACTAAACTCATGAAAAAGGCAAGAAACACGCCGCTATTCGTATCATTATTAAACGCCTCCGATTCGTTTAGATTTATTGGCTATTATGACGATGTCACTCGCGTGTGTATTGTACAAGCGAAATGTTTCAATCGCCAAACCAAACAATCTGCAGCAACAGCGTATTGCAATCATTCACATCATTCTCACAAACATCTCTCTCTTTCTCTCTTTTTCTTTTGCTATTTTTCGCGTATTTAGTAGATCTTTTTTTGCAAAAATTCAAAGACCATTGCTCAGTGGGTAGAAATAGCTATGCGATCAAAGATTCGCGTTTAGTGTAAAAATTCGCTGAAAAGAAGATAGACCTAACGTGGGATATAGGCTTCGCGATATACACACTTACAAAACTTATCCAATAAATTACAAGTGTCAATAATTTACATTAAATGTAATAGTTTTATATAAAAATTCAAATAATTTTCGAAGAATATATAATTTGATCAACATAAAGAGAGAGAGCGGTGATTATGCAACAGATATTAATTTAATTAATGTGTTTTTCACGAATAATTTAAATAAAGATATCAAATATTGATCGCAAAACTCTTTTTAAAGATATTTTGCAAATAACTTGTTTTTTTTTCATTGTAAAGAATAATTAGTACATTTTTAAAATCTACCAAACTTTAAAGGAGATTATAATCGCCATCGGGGAAAATGTATTAAACAAAATGCGATGCGTATAGATCCTATAAGAAGATTACGGAAGCCTGTTTACACGCCGCCGCGAATTCCCTATTACCAGTTAGGTCCATTCCGCGCTAAATCAACGACGTAATCGCACGCACTCGTGCGTACGCGCGATGTTACGAACACGCAAGCGCCCGCGTGCGCGGTCCGCGATCGCAAATATTACGGACACATTGTCCGCGCGCGCGCTTGCGTCACCCCCTTCGTTCGCTTTATATTAACTATATCGGGTCATTATATACGAATAATACCTAGTATACGTTTATAACTGCTTCGAGATATCGATAGAGTCCGTAGCTATATATACGTACAATATAATCTTGCTTCTTCTTTCTTTCTCTCTCTTTCTCACTTTCTCTCTTCTCTCCCTCTCTCTCTCTTTTTCTCTTTAATAATACATATCACACTGAGCCGGCTATGTGTGTGTCCATCTCGTTTTGGCCTGCACTTCGTCACGCACTCCCTTGCGTCTCGCGGAGGGATGTCGCGTAGGGATGTCGAGGGCACGTGTGGTAGCTTCTCGGTCCTCGCCATCCCGCTGCCGCTCCCTTCGTCATCTCCGCATGGAAGCACGAGAAGCGTTGCTACGGATCCGGGGGTTTCTTCTCGGTCTCGTTTCACGTCTCGACGCGCGTCGACGAGACTCGGGCCGCGATGCGTCGACTGGCTAGTAACATTTGCGGGTGCATGTGCACTTACGCACCAGGTCAACGTCCTTGGTGTACCGCATGCCGTCCGTGCAAATTAATCGCACCTGAAAATTGATACGTAATTGTTTATAATGGACATCGTACAATCGTTATCGGCAAATAATGGCGGCGAGGATCATCAGCCGGCTTGATGATCATAATTGCGATAATTGGCACGGTTGCTTCGACCGGCTTATTGCGCGATCGATCACTTTAGAAGACGGCGACAGTCTACTTCGCTTCCCCTGACCATCGTGCTTGCGACGTAGAATTTGACGCCAATTAACAAGAACAAGAGCGATACGGGCTTTAATATTCAACGGCGTTGTCCATTGTCAACCGGGATAATAGAATAATAGGTCTCTCATAACATGTAAATGTTGATGCAACATTAATTTACTCCGAGATTTGATGTTATGCAGGGAGAATATCCTCAGACAATTGAAAATTATACAATAGAATCAATGCATTGTGGTGTGTTTCGCGGAAAACCGTATCGCTCGCGAGTTCCAATCGATGTATGAATATCCTACGTACTTTGCGCCGTTTAGTCTTCCGCGGTAAACAGCAGGACAACTTCCCCAACATTTAGCAAGCTTCACGGGTCGTCGACTCCGACATCCATTCTCGCTATAGTACTCCCTTGTATGCTCCTTGCGACAGGTTGGTGCTGCGACAACAATGTCAATTATTTTTATCGAAAGTGATGGACGTGCGCGATATTATGAGTTAACACACACATACACGAAAAATGTGTATATTAATAATAAAAAATATTTAAAATAATATTTTTTTATAACATTTTGCATTATTTTTTTTTTTTTTATAAATGTATGTTCATCCTACACATTTTTATGTTCATATAGATAAAGTTAAAGGATGCGTCACATGTACCTTTCTCGCAGTATCGTCCTTGCCAGCCAGTTTGACATCGGCAAGCATAACCGTTGCCGAACGGCAATGGTATGCATTGAGATCCTTTTCTGCACTCGTGTCCGATACATGCATGTGAAGGCACCAATCCAGTTATCGGCATGATGACATCTATAATTAACACACATATAAATTGTTTTTCCAAAATATATCCACATATGACAATTTAAAGAATATTTCAAATTATAATTTATCAATTTCTTATTTTAATTCTATTTAAGATGTAATTAAAAGATGTAATTTCTCGCGTTACATATGATCGATTCAACATGCTTTATAAATGTAATATCATTAATAAATGATAAGTTAATTATGTATAATAATTATATAATATTGCGATTATGAAATAATTAAAACTTTTTTAAATATGTGATCCATTGTGTTTTATAAGTTGCTTCGTTAAAGAAATATTTCTAATTTCAGAAATTTGAGAGTTCTGTGTGCTCGACTTTTAAATTTAGCAAGTTGTGTAGTTAATAATTATACGTTTAACATACCAGAATGTTCGCGAGGTATATGTTCTTGCGGCATGGATTCCTCATTACTACCGCTATTGTTAATTCCCTCGGCTGCAACAATATCTCTCGCCTCGTCGGCCTCCTCCTCGCTAGCAGCACATCCGGGAGTAACGCGATGCATCTTTGCGGCATTGCTGAAGTCTACCAACTTATGATTGATCCACATCTCGGAGATGCAGCCTGAGATAAAGTAAGAAAACTTTTAATGGATCTGGCGAGGGAGAAACTTTTGCTTTATCCTATATAAAGAGTGGCGTCATAGGACGGTGTACCGAATGTTATACGATGCAACTGAATAGGATAATAAGTGAGCATATACTCTCTTTCTTTCTGTCTCTCTCTTTCTCTCTCTATGCGTCCACGTCAATTTTTATATAAAGATCGTAATCTTTATGTAAAATTTATATCTTAGTCAGATCAGTGCGTATTGATGTTGATGACATTTACTTTCTCTCACATTGTTAGTAGTATTATTATTTTATAATAAGGAAGAAATTTAAATACAATTATAATATAAATATCGTTATATAATGCAATCTGCGTATGATTATGAATTGCACAAAATCATATTGTTACAAAACTTTTCGTATCTAGTTTCTCTCGGTTATGCATACTGTGCTACATATTATTTCCTACACTATATGCAAACATAGTAAATCAGTATTGCGCCGAGGGACATCAAAAATGTAACCGAATATTAAATGAGATCTCCGCAAGTTGCAAATTTGTGGCTGATATTCCGAGTTTGCGACAACTATCGTTTCCCTGAGGAACCGCACGATATTGGTGTTGGAACTAGCAGTAGTGGAGAACACAAATCAACCGTGAAATCTTCGAAATTCCCAACTCGATGGTTTCATTACAACATTATTATGACAACTTTTTTTATCATTATGGAAACATAATTTAAAAAATGATTGTGATAATTATATAATAAAGATAATTATTCAAAATGACTGATATAAATAAAAAATTGATAAATATTCTATTTTTTTATCTAAATATTGCGGTAACAATATTTGAAATTGACGGTGAAATTTATAAATATATTTGAATATGGTGAAATTAACGTTTCTTCGCAATTTTATTAAAAAAAACAAATGCTTTATCTTTTCATAACGAGGGCACATTCTTATCAATAATATTTTATTAAATTTATAAGGATAATGCAATATTTTATGAAAATTTAATGAGATATTTTTCAGCGTCAGAAGAAAATTTACCTTGGAAGCTCGTAGTGTTTCTTAGGTGAAACTCAGTAAATGCGATTTTAGCAACTTCCGGCGCTACGCCACCGATGAACATCGGCGTGACAAGCTTGAGATACTCCTTTGGACCGTCGTTGATGATGCTCCTGGCAGGGCCCCGGTCGACGCTCATTGTGAAATTTTTCTTGATCGCTAACAGCTCCGCCATGTGAGGCTTGCCATCGGCCACCATCTCGTAACTGTACATCGTCGAGGTAGGATAATTACCCACGTCATACGAAACCCTGACCCGCCCATTAAAGAGCTCGACGGCGATATGCCCGTCGCTTTGCCCGTCATAGAGAAGAACCCCGTTTTCCTGCGTGGTCGTGAATATGATGGTCACGTTCGCCTCAGGCCTCGTGCGTAGCGGTTCCAGCTCGACCAGCGAGCTATTGTCCACGAAGCTCAGACTCGTCAGGTACTCGCATCGTTTTCCTGAAATGATAGGTGGTCTCGCATGTCACGCAGTTTATCTCGTAACGCCACGCATGGCACGCAAGAGGTAATAGAAAATTCTCTATTCTTGAAATCATGAAAAAAACTAAATTGATTCTAGGTTTTGAGAATATATCAAATATCATTTATTGAAGATATTTATAAAAAAAAAATATCCATATAAGAGAGCAGTAATTTTCAAATTTAACATTATTCAAAGTCAATGTATAATTTATTTTATTGATTTTAAAATAAAACATGATCATGTGGCATCTAAATATTCAGAAATGAATTTTTTCTTGAAAGACTTACCGGTATAGCCGGGGTGGCACTGGCAAAGATAGTCCGCGGCGGAGGCAGGAGCTGGCTGGAAGCAGGCACCGTGCTGACAGTCGTGGTGGGCACACGGACTGGTCTGTGGATACAGCATGGCTGTCGAGGGTGCAGCCTCGCAGTATCTCCCTGTATACTCCGCCGCGCACTTACATTCATAATTATTTATGCCGTCAATGCAAGTAGCACCGTTCTGCAAAACAAACAATTTACAGTTTGCAAAAGTAAAAATCTGCCGATAAAAATTTTAAATTACAGCTGAGAGAGAGAGAGAGAAACAAATAGAAGAATAGATTTAACTTAAACTTTAATACATTCACACGCACATACATTATATATATATAACATTCTATCATTCGAGAATCTGATATCAATATTTTTTTCTCGAGATTTTTATATTTTCAATATTACTTTTAAAGAATCTGTGCTTTTTGATCAAAAGAAATAAAATATTAACGTTGCATAAATTAAAAAATATTTAGGTACTATATTTTTGATAGATTATGCTTCGTTATTAAATGTGAATTACGAATGAGTTAATATGTAAAATAATTCTTAACTTAAAGTTACTACATCTGAGATAAAACACACATTACGTTAGAGAAAATTAATAGAAATAATAATTTCGGATATCGATGTGTTTCTAATGTAATTAATGTCTAGCAGTAACTTTACGGATAAGATAGGACGCGCGCACGAACTGTGTGGATGCAGCTAACTACTAGCAGAGGGTTACAAATCATCGAGCAGACCGCCAGTTTCACATGCCTGGTCTAAAGTCTCAAACTAAAGGCCATGTATTCCGGCTTAAGTCACATATGTGCAATACTATATCCCCTCTGCGAGTTACACGTGATAATTTTATCAATGGCTGAATCCTGATTGAACCAATAAAAGCAATTCAAGATATTTGATGTTAATTAATGTTATATGAAGATTTGTAAGCGCATCGATTATAATTAACATAATTAAAAACTTAATGCAATAAACTTCACAATTATTTAATTGATTTATAAAAAATATATCGTAAGTTCAGTATTAAATTATTTTAAGTGTATACAGGATACACGAATCAATATACAAAAATGGAAGATTTAATGGAAAGTAGATCTCTGTAGGTCAATTTCGCGTCATTCATGAAAGCTTAGGAAGCTTGAAACGTGATATAGTATCGTGGCTTTAGAGCTAGCACCACAAAACCGAAAACTCCACACGAGCTTCCGCTATTCCAAAACCGCGCAAATACTCGGACGAAATTTGACTAGTATTATAACACTGCACTGCGAAGAAGAACTTTCGCGTAAAATTTTATGCGCCAACTTTGCTTCTAGGTCGTGGATCTTGTAAAGTTTCTTTCGGTAGGAAGATATCATATCTGTTCGGCTGAGATTCTATTTAAGAGTCGATAGTCAAATAAAAGTTTGGTTCTCATGAAAGTCAAGTTATGTCGCTGTTTGACTTTTCATGTTGTTACTGTGGTGAATTAAATTGATACTATGTTAAGTGATTCATCCAAGAAATAAGTTTCAAAATGCAATCCGAAGAATAATATAATATATTGATGTATTAAATATCTCTCTGTGCCGTATAAATATATAACGCAAGTCTAAAAAAAAATAGCAATTATAAAATACATAATTAAAATAGTTTAAAATAACGAAGAGCGCTATATTATTACAACTGCTACAAACGTAAAAAAAAACTAATAGTGCGGCACCGAGAAATTAATTGCGATTGTTGCAACTGCCAGCGAAATGAGAAAATAAATTTATACGATATGTTGTAAATGAAACAGATATCATCGACCTCATGTGTAGATAGGCAATGTCGTGCACGCGATTTCTACAGCAATAGTACAATCACTTACTTTAATGAATTTTACAATTAATAATAATAATGTAGTAAAGTTGTCATGTATTTTTATAAATGTTTAAAATTAATTACATATTGTAAATTAAGAAAAAAAATAGTATAAAAACTGTTATTAAATATTCTCCGTAAAAATTGGAAGAAAATCTAAAAATGTTTGCTTAATGTCGCGCTCGATATTGCGACATTAAAAAAAAGTGTAAGAGAAGAAATGTAGAAAAATATTATTAAAAACTTAAATTGGAATTATTAAATATTTCGTGACATACATTAATAAAACTATATCGTTTAACGTAACATTTATTTTATCGAGTTTCTCCTTACGGTTTTTTTTTGTCAGAAGAATTTATGATTGGCTGCACGCAAAATATTATGTACTTTTGCCAAACATTTGCTGTACATTCGAATGACGCACAGAATATATAATAAATTCGATAATCGATATATTATTTCAACAAAGCGCGTTGTACCTACTATATTCCCTACGTTTAATAGCTTCATTTGACGAAAAGATTAGAAAATGACATCAAATTGGCACTACGCGCGGGGGAATTAAATCCGGGAATTAAATTTCAATCGAAATTGAATGCAATATTACTGAAAGATATCACGCACATACCTGGCACATATGATCGACACAGTCATCCAGGTTTGTGGAACAATTGAGGCCGGCGAAGCCGATCGGGCATTCGCAGCTGTAGTGGGTCTTATGATCGACGCATCGGCCTCCGTTCTCACAGGGGTCGTGCCCCTTTGTGCAAAAGGGTATCTTCTCCTCGCAGTATTCTCCCATGAATCCTGGGGCGCAGTCGCATCGATAGGCCTGTACGAGGTCGACGCAGGTCGCGTTATTAGCGCACCTGTTGTTGGCACAGTCGTCGACGTTGCTCTCACATCGAAGTCCCTTGTACCCGGGGGCGCAGTCGCAACTGTCACACACCGACTGAACGTCAATCGAGACATTGAGCCCGACATGCGATCGCGGTAGATCCGCCAAATATATTCTATATCGCGGGCGATAAACTGCCGATATATTTGTGCGTTTCTTTTTTTCTTTCCGCGTGCTTCCAGCACATTTGACGATTAAATGTTTATAATGTGAAATGATATAAGAAAAAAGAAAAACTTGGAAATTTAATGATATATATTGAAATTCGAGAAAAAAGATTAACTTGCATTTATAGCCTCATTATTAGATTAGAATAGATTAAATTTATATTTGATTGGATTTTGATATTCAATTGGGATAATTAAATAAATTATTATTACATTATTAATAGTTAATTATAATTATAATGCAAATTTTGTGTGTGTGTGTGAACTGCATTATTATTGTAAGCAATAATATGTATAAAGGAATAAAATTGTTTAGAATTCGAGATAAATTATTCTTTTTATCAGAAATATTGTGTGAACATTACGCGACATGTTTACATCGATTTGATGCACCCACACTAAAAATAGCAGGCGCGTAAATTTTGTTCTTTGATTTTTCGATAATTGCAATAGCCTTTTTGTTATGAGCAGGTTATTGACAGCACGGTCGGCAGTTTATAACCGGTAGTCGTCACTCCTCGGGGCTCACGTGCAGAGGGTCTCGTTTATTACGCGTGTTGGAAGCTGGAATTTGACGAACGCTTCGATCGGATTCTACTCCAAGCACCACTTTAAGCAACACGGTGCGCCGAAGTTTTCAAAATAGCATAGTGACAAAAAGACAATTTTTTATTGCGTTTTCACGATTTATCGAATTGAAATCAAACTCAAACTTTGATATACAATTCTCTATACAAGCGTTTTCTATCGTGCATGTTTGTCTATTTTGATGTCCAGACGAACTATTTATAATAATCTCAAAGAACTATTTGGCATACGCGAAATGATGTTGTGACGTGCAGGCTCTACTGATATATCTACGGTGATATTATTATCGTGATGACATCGATGTTTTTTTTTCATGTCATTTTGTAATATTTTTAATATCATTCAATGTTTGACAACCTATAGATTCTTTACTTTAAGTAATTTCATCATTGTCTTAAAAAAAAATACATAAATCTTTATATTTTTTCATACGATAAATCTATTTTACAGTGTTACCATTATATTTGATCACGATTCCTTTTCAAGATAATAATCAAAGTAATAAGATTCGAATGTCATCAATCTCTCGTTTAATTATGCGTTTGATTATACGTAGTGAAAATTCTACATAATTTTGTAAGAATAAGAAGCGCTCACGTGAAAGAGGAGAAACAGCTGTAGGACATTACACAAGAGGATCTCGAAGGAAGTTTCGTCTAGATACGATACGATATAGCAAACGCTGTCTACGGGTACCACTGAACGAACAACTCTAAAGTCAGCCCGACGAGCCACTACTTTGATCAAGACTCGGACTGTCGCGTTTGGTAAGTACCTGAATCTTCCTTCCTCCAGTACTTTGCAAGTTCCGGAGTTCCTGCAAGGATTTCCATAGCACGCGTCAATTTTATGCTGACACCGGTCCCCGTGATATCCTGGCGTGCACTTGCAATGGAACTGCCGGTCCGGAAGCGCCTCGCAAAATCCTCCATTTTCGCATGGCGAGGTGTAACACAGGTCGCACTTGGCCAAGACTTCGGCTGGCTGTTGCTTGGCTGCGCGGAAGAAAGGTCTACGATTAATGAGCAATTTTAGTACCCTACCGTGATAATGGGCCAAAAAACCACGAACTAAACAGACTGCGTCGCGTTGTACTACGAAAAATCAAAAACATCGTCACGTGCGACAATCAGTACGCGATCGCGGATCAGTAATGGCCAAGAGACGAGAAAAATGCCCTCTTGCCTCTCTTACGACAGGCTACGGGCTTTGTGTATCGACATACATACAGTCGAAATAACGTCGTTAAATAGAACGAAAGGTATTTTTCAGATCTAATGGAAAATCGATACTCAATGGTCCGTTTTACAACGAAGTCGTTACTAAGCAAGATAATGATCTGCATTTTCGCTTCCAGTAGTATAAATATTCTATTAAACTATTAACGAATGTCACTGCATTCTTAAGAACAACATTACATTAGAGTTGCAGATATGGCGTGTAAACGATCGTTCGCTTTCTGTGTTATTTGTATCAACAACGCGTATTATTCCGTACCATTCGTGAATTCATTAATTTGACGGCGAGTGGAGTCTCTTGGCCATTCTGCCCGCAATCGAGATATATGTTTATAAGATATTTACTTTTGCATTGGAAGGCACTAGCCGGTGTCGTCAAAAGCAATTTGTCTCTCATTGCAGGAGGTTCCATGCACCTGGCTATGCCAGGCTCAACGTAATCTTTCTTCACCCATTCCGCCAACCATCGCATGCTGCAGTCGCAGTAAAGCGGGTTGGACCCTAGGGCGCTGTAAATATCGTCATTGATAAATGGCTGGTGCCGAAAATCGAGTGCGTGTGGTTACAAACGAAACAATACTTACAGATGCGTTATAGACTTGAGGTCTTCGAAAGCTCCCTCTGGGATAATCGATATATCGTTGCCGTGCAGTGAACTGAAAACAAGATTATTGTGCATTTTTTGTGTTATCGGCATAAAAACATTACATTTTATCATTTTATTCGGCTGAAAAGGGACTCAGATATCGATTAACAATTTAAGACCTTTATGATTAACATTATGAAATTTTACTTTATCAGAATTAATGGCTCCATTGTGCTACATCTACGAAGCAAATTAAAAGTTTAATGTAAATTTTTCTTTTATATTTTAATGCAATTAGTAATGTTAAATTTTATTTTTGCTCCGTTAATAGATTCGTTAGAGAGCGCTTATTAAATGGTCTCGGTTTAGTAGTACAAAATATCGATTGTCCGACAATTGCGAACGGTGCATAAAAGCGCGTGCATAAATCCTTTCGCGGCGACAGTAAAAAAGACACGTCACGATAAAAACTTCAGCCAAATGTTCGTAGATGTGTGACTCACATTATTCGCAGATTTTTCAATCCCGCGAGGGCATTTCGCTGCACGCATTGCAGTTTATTGTAACTGATGATCCTGCAAAAGAGATTCATGCGTCGTACATAACATAAATCGTTTCGCGAGTCTCTTAGGAGAATTCTTCGCGGAGTAAATATTCGACTTACAGGTGCGACAGCTTCGTGAGATTCCTGAAGGTATCGTTGGACAGCATTCCGATCTGGTTGTTGCTCAGATCCCTGAAAACGAAGCGGACGTTAAAACATGGCGAAAGCCGCTCGAAAGATATACGGACGGTGCACGCGTGTTTTATTTACAGTCTGGTGAGAATCCTCAGGTGGTTCAGCCTCTCCGGCTGGATCGTCTTGATGTCGTTCACGTCCAAATACAGCTCGGTGGTTTCCGGTGGAATCCCGCGCGGAATCTCTGTAAGCTGAGACCTCGAACATCTCACCACCGAGCCCGCGCAATTACATTGAGGCGGGCAGTAATCGTCGCCTAGGCAACCCACGCTGTCGTCTGATGGGTGTAAAACGGTTGGTGGATCGTTAACGAGGATTTGCAATTCAGATCGCGAATATTATTTTATCGAAGCGAATAAAGATGCGCGGTAAAAGTAATTGGCTTATTCCTGAAATTTTCTCGCTATCGTCATTTGGAAATGACATGTAAATTCAAGATACAAACAAATTTGTTATAAGTTCAAATTTAATTGATATGTAGATTGATATTGATTTTCTACGTGTCCGAATGCAAAGTTCGTATGCAAAGCTGTATACATCGATTTCACGCGATACCTATCATATTTGTACTCTATTTCAAATTCATAGCGATCTGATTGACAATAAAATACGATAGTACAAATTACACAAAGATAGATGTATTTATCTACAGTTGCACAATATTCAAATGCGATCGGATAATGAATAATATTGAATAATACGTACTGTTGCATTTAAACTCATGGTGTGGAATATCTTTAATAATGGCATCCTTTAATCGGGGCGGATCATGACACCGGCCAGTGATTCCAGCTATATCTCGTTTCCTCAGCCATCCGGCAAACCACGCAAGATAGCAGTTGCATGATAGCGGATTACTTTGCATGTTGCTGCAAGTACCAAAAAAATATATCAAACGATATAGTAGCAAAATAAGAAGGTAATAAAATTAGACTTTTAGATGATTTTACAGCCGATAATTGTTTACTTACATAGCGCGTATATGCGGCAT
>NW_021850162.1:796947-799169 GCF_003651465.1 Formica exsecta
GGCATTCCTTCAAACGATCCCGGCATAACACACGTAATGGTATTACCGTGGAGATTCCTACGCAGAGTGAATTATACGAATCACCGTTTATATTATACGATATCGTTTTATCAACGAAGACGGTATGTTGTATCAATGAGGTACTTACAGCGTTTTAAGGCTCGACAAACCGGAGAACATCTTGTTGTGTACTTCTCGCAGCCTATTCTCGGACAGAAGCCTGCGAAGAGAAAGTTCGTCACTTCACGAAACGAGGCGTACGACAAAATGAGAAAGGATTGCAAACTGAGTTGCGTCGCAAATTACAATTTGCTGTCGTTACTTTTACGAGTCGATAAATATCATTGAATGCGTATGAAAGACGGTATGCGAGAAGGTATGCGAGACATTTCGAAGATGGTACCGCGCGTGATATGTGCATGCTTTAAAAATATATATAGCTATTAACTATGAAAGATTTATGATCCTTGCCATCTACTAAATTATAAATTGTACATAATAAATGACAAGAAGGACTAATACGGTAATTACAATTTAAATTCTTGTATGTCATTTACTATTTCATAAGACGTGATAAAACAATGTATATAAATATATATTAGATTAATTAATATACTGTATTTATAGATTAATTGTCAATAAGAGTAGTTATATCTATGACATTGTAATATTTCTAGTAATCGGTATGCAGATATAAATTATTTGCGATAAAATTTCACAAACTGTTAAATAAATACTTAAGATACCACTCGAGTCTTTAATGGAAAACCGTCGGCATTGTTTTAATAATTTTCCTGGGGACAATGTAGCCTTCGAAAATTCCCCGAAAGATTCTCTAAAGTTGAAAATATCGACTAAGAAGACCGCGTAAAGAAAACAATTCTGACGTTACACAACAGTACTTTTAAAACGACTTCTATTGTGCCGGCAAAAGCGAAGTTTTCCGGCAAGACAACGATGACGACGACGACGACGACGACGACATCGTGAAGAAGAAGCCGGCTTTTTGTACGAAAGGAGCGTAAATTCGGGTTGACTTACAGGTCGGTGAGGTTGTGAGCCCCTTGAAAGGCGGACGCCTCGATGCGAGAGATTTTATTCTTCCTGAGATCCAGATGCTGCAACTCCGGCAGCTTCTCGAAGAGACCATCCGCTTTGATCTTGTCCAGTTCATTGTTGCTCAACAGTCTGACGCGAGAACACACAATAGGAAAAAGATACGTGTAGAGCGAAGTCACGATGATATGATCGCGCCGAAATGCTCGTGTGTTTTGCGGTATGTATGTATCGTTAATCAAACAGCAAATCGTAAAAAAAAAGAGAGAGAGAGAGAAAGAGAAAAGAGCGAAATTGGTACTTGCCGTTCGTTACTCCATCACTTGTTTTCGACTACCCGCCAAGCAATTTATTCTCTCTACCGCGTTATAACAATGCGCCGCCCAATAAATTTTGCGAATTGCGCGCTGGAATAACTCGTGCAGAAATTGGTGTTGCAGAATTTTCGTGCGATATACCGAGCAATAGTGTAACTTGTGCAGTTGATTGTTTTGCTTCGTTCGTAATTAATACGTTTTAACGTACAGCTACAATTATTAACTTGGAACCTATCGGAGTAAAAAAATGTACGCTACGCGCACATTGAAATAAAGTAAAATGATAAATGCAATTCCTATAACAATTATTAGTAGCGTTCGTTGTTTTATTTTTGGATATATGTAAAGTTTTTAAGTTTTTCGACGAAAATATCTGATTGCAAGAGAGTAGAGATAAATCTGATATAAATTTATATCAAATATATTAATGTATATTAATAAATATTAATATAAAAGATACACATAAAATACTAAAGCAAAATTAAAAAGCCATATATTCATACTAGAAAAATAATTTGATATGTACGTATATTTTTATTTAAAAAAATTGATACATATGCATCAATCCCTCTTTCATCGAATAGTATTGAGAAATTATTTTCCAAAGCGCCGATCCATTAAACGGACTGGATGCATAATTTACTGGGAATAATAGCCCGATCTCTTCATTGCCTTTTTTTCCATCGCATTCCACGATTTAATCAGGTGATTATCTGGTTCGACGATCGAATTAATATTCGAGCGAAGCAACGAGGAATTTTCTACAGACGAATGATATTCATCCTAACCACTCGACTGGACTATCCAGACCGATCGATCGATTTGTCCGACACTCGAAATAAACACTCT
>NW_021850162.1:799397-824509 GCF_003651465.1 Formica exsecta
CACTCTTTCATAAAAAAAAAAAACTAGTCTACCAATTCTAATAATTCTCTAATTTACTAAATTTAGTAATTGCAATTTAAATCTTGTGTACTTGTATTATTATATTTTGTAATTGTAATCTTCAATTTATACTAGAGATTATTAATGCACGTATATGCCCGTATTTAACACGCTAATTGTTGCCATTAGCTAAAAATAATTTGTCACTCGAATTGACGCCGATATTAATTACTTTTATAATTCCAGTCTTTAATATTGCTAATAATATTGTGGCTCGTGTGTATTCATTGCACGTTTAAATATTGCTGTCATTATCTAGGTTTATACTTATATCGCGAATTGCTGTAATCAATAGATAAGTTTTACGATGTAGATATTATGATAATATAATTATATTGCACTAAATATATTGTAGCGTAAAATTATTACCCATTATATTTTCTTATTAAAAACTTGTTATAAAAAATTTTAACCATGAGATATAGAATTACCTGGCAAGGTAGATATAAATAACAATAATAATAAATTGCGCTATTGTTTTTATTTTTATATCTTAAATAACAAAATATTTGATGGAAATGTCTCTCCTATTTTAGATCGACCAACTGCCTCTTTATCAACGCGATGTCACATAGTATTTCGGGAGACACTAAAAATGTTCGCGGTGCAAGTGCGTTCAGCGTGACAAACATAACTGCATGAAATATATTGCGGATGCTGCTACATCCTGTATGACATAAATTGAGTTTGCCTTTGGTTCTTTCATTTTATACGCCTACGTTTGCCGCTCTCGCGATGTAACGACAAGTAAAATATTGTTAGAGGAAGCTTTAACGGAAATTACCTGTTTTTTTATCTGTCAAATTTTTCCGTTATCGACGGTTTATTTATCAAGAAAAAGATATAAAAGTAAAAAAAATGTATACATTTTTTCGATAAAATTTTTTGACACTGATTGTAGCATCAAACTAACAACGAGCGTCTGTTTATCACCGCGTAAATTTAATATGATTAAGAGATATACTTACAGAGTCGATGTATAAAGCGGCAGATCCTTCGGTATCGCAGTTAATCTCTTGTTAGAGCAATCAACCGTTGCACCATTGCACGTACAGGGCGCGGGACAGGCACCAGGCAGAATACACTCGCCGGCCCTTTTTGTTAACAGCTCCTCGTCACCTGCGGACAAAGTTTCGAGATAGAGTCGAACTCGGAACAATCGCGCCTGAGCAACACTTCCGCACTCAATCACGACCTTTCTCCGGGTTAAGACGGGAATAATGCACACGTGTCCGTGTCGCAAAGCGTTGTTCGATATCCCGGTCACGAATGAATGCTGAGGACGAAGCATTCCTTCGTGAAAATTATGTCAATCAGACGTAATTATACGATAACCGTGATGATGATGATGATGATGTCGATTCATTAACGATAAATTTTGATAATGAACAGTGTAATTAATGACGTCATTAAACGAACCACTCGTAGGCGCGAGGCCGTATGTGCTTGCACGTTAATCGAGTGTTTAACGTCGTGCGTTAGTGTTGAGGACTAAATATGTTTATGTATGAATGCGGCTATGGCAGAAATGATTTATCATCGTATTATACACCACATTACAATTTGCCGGGTGTGATGTACGCATACGTAATTATATTGACGATACACATTGCACCGCGTATAATGCCGGTTTATATGATGTATATCGATTGTACTTTCTCGAAAATACAATAGTGATTTTTATTCATCGTCAAGATCGTTAAAAGAGAAGAAACCAAGAATTGACTTTTTCTCTCTTCTGTTATCGAATGCGCACACATATTTATTTCTCTTTGTCTTCGTCGCTGCATTTTCAAACGAATAAAATCGCGAATTAAGACCTAATAATTGATGATATTAATCAAAATAAGGAACTACCAATTATTTTTCACATCAATATAATATATAGTATATAATATAAATAAAAATAAAAAAAATATCATATAATAATTTTGTAGTAGTTGTTTTACATAAATATGTATTAGTTTTATGTATATAATTAAGGTAAATAGTAAAATAAAAAAAAATGTAAAATTGCTAAGTTAAAATGAATCGATTACTTTCCGTTGTTTGATCCACCTTTCAACGAACCGCTTCAGTGATATTCTTACGGGAGTGCTGTATAAGGAGCGACATTCGTTTCCTTCTGCAAAGACTAAAAGCACTTTTCTCCTAATTCTCGCGAAATCCTTCGTAAAACAGAAGCAAGGGTATTGTGTAAATTTTTGCCGTAGCCGGCGGTGCGCAAGTTGCGAAAGTTGTATACAAGTTTTATGCTGGTAACGTAAGTTCTTGTTTGCAGAGCTACACGTAGCAGTTATGCGCGTTTATACCGGCGTATATGTGTGCACATATGCGTGCTACCAACATGTTTGTCTTCCACTAACTCTGAATTGAGTTTTGTATAAGTACATGCGGGGTAAGTCGTCAGAAATGGATATCATCTTTTCTTCCAATCGCATTAACTATGCTCATATGCTACCGGAATAATATAACAGTCTGTTTTATTCTTTCTTGTGTGAATAAATCAATGTAACGATATAAGATTAAATAAATATTTTTTATTTCTTGAAGGTAAATTTCTATCTCTAGCGATATCGATTTTTAAATATAGTTATTGCGACACACATTAAATCAATTTTAAATTTTGATTGCATTGATATTTGCGGCAAGCATTATATCAATATTTATATAAGCATGCTAAATTTGTTTTTTAGAAACATATATATCACAAATCGCAGAACAGTTTTTTCTTGGTAAAACTATGTCAAATTTGTTTGCGTGGTTAGTTGGTATATATGCAAGATGTTAACAAGCAAAATGTTAATGCGGCTCTTCGGTTTTTGCATCTTCTCATTCCTATATAACCGAATATATACTTGTACACATACAGCAGTATGTATATGTTTTTCGGAATTACGTGGCATATAAGGAAAATGCATCCGAGCAAAACTTGAAGCTGCAGGTAGGAATGTTAGAAACTTTTAGGTATTATTGTCAAACGAATACAGCAAATACGAATTTCTCAACAAAACATATGCCATACAATATATGATGCATTTCAGAGAAATGTGATGATATCCGTACCCATCTTCAATAAATTTCTCTCGAATTATAAATGTCACAGAAAGATAAAATAAATGCAAACTACCGTGTGATGGAAATAACTGAGATATAAAATTCTTATATTTCCATAGAAGCCATACATTAAACTTGATAATCATTGAAGATATAAATGACTTTAATCATAGAAGATATTTTTGTATGTAAGATTGATGTAATATTGTTGAAACATCTTCAACTGTCTTTCTAAAATGCTGAGAATATCAAAACGGCAATGTATATTAAAATTTAAAATAGTTATGTACACATAAATCATAGTTTCCTTATCTGTATCCAACAACATCCTTATATCTTAACGGTATAACGTGCTCAAATATTTTCCTACGATTTTCTTCCGTGAGCAAACATAAAATTTCATGTCGACAGACATATAAAATATCGAAAAATGCAACCTTTCTATGGCACGCTTATCTACATCGATCATTTGTATGCAGCTTTATTTCGGTAAATGATTATCGTTCGTACGAGCACGAACGAAACGAGTTTGCGAGCGTGCCTGCAAATGCACATAATAACATCGACTGACATTAATGCATACCTACCATGTTATATTAGATTAGCGAGATACATCCATCGGCAATTACATACGACCGGCAAAGTGACCAGCATTTATCAAGGGATCCTACTGTGCGAGAACACCTATATAGATCGTCTGGTCACCTGTTCCGGACGTGTCGACAAGAACGAAGAAGAATTGAGACAGAGAGAAAGAAGAAGACGTACGTGTCTGGATATGGGATGCAAGAAACATTGGAAGTAACGGTGGGTGATTTCACACGAGCGAAAATGGAAACCGAGGATCAGTTCAGAAGTGGCACACTGTGTGTTATCATCCATCGAGTGATTGATAATAAAGTAATACGATCGATCAATTTCAATGATTCGCATCGACTTTCAATATATCCTTTCTGTCAGCAAGAGAAGACTATTAATTTATACGCATGTTAAATTAATTTGATCTTTTCTTCTAATTATATATTCGCTTTTTTTTGCTTTCTATTTAAGATAGTGCACGTTTTGGTCTTTAACGATTCAAGAGCCAAGATGAAATGAGTGATGACAATATTTATCTAAATTGTGTTGATGCAAAGATGATTAAATTTACACAGATACGTATGTATATGAATGTATGATAATACGAAAATTCGCGAAGATGTGAAATGTAAATGCAAGTCGGCGAATAATAGGGGTCTATTTACATTCATCGTGCAACATATCTTCCTTCACATAAACTACCGACCTGTATACTATCCTGCCGAAGTGTTAAGAAGAGATATACCGGAAAAGTCGAATTGTGCTTACCCTTACATTTGAACTTGTCGTCCCGCATCGAATCGATCTTCCGTTTCTGCGCTCTTTTTGGCGTTTCGCATTTAGCGCCGGATGTCTCTATAGGGTGCGCGTGAAGATACGCGCTCAGCCATCGTAAATTGCAATCGCAGATGAATGGATTCCTCGCCAAGTGTCTGTGAAAAAAAGAATCAGGTCACTGGTAATGCTTTAAAAGTTGCATGAAATACTTTTCTTGATTAATTATTTTTAAAATAATGATTTTTTATAAAAGTGGATTTTTTCAACATGCTAGTGTAAATGTCCGTAAAAAATTTTTTCATTGATAATACGAACAATGTTTTAATGCTTCGCAGATTGGCAAAAGTCCCATTAGCTAATGAACGTATGTTGTTATCGTATAGAGACAACAAGGTGAGACTGGTTAAGTCTTTGAACAGGTCTGTTCGTATGCATGATATCTCATTGGCATTCAGCAACCTGAAACAATAAGTTTCGCCATAATTTCCAACAGTTGCTTCGTTGCAATACTTCACGGGAAAGCGAGAACAATACGTAAGGCTATGAATAAAAACATTTTCTTCAGTAGTTATAATATGAATTATTAATTTTCTCGCCTTCTTAAAGTTGACCTCGCATCATATAAAAAAAAAGCTACCTACGTATTAATGTAATTTATTAATTTCGACAAGATTTCTTTATGCAATTGTGTGTTTTGATTCTAAACTTTAATTATGTTTTGTAATTTTCTGTATCTACTCACAACAATTGCAAATTTGTCAAGCCTTGGAAAAGACCAGCCGGTAGCTCTGTGATTTTGTTGCCGTACAAAACTCTGCAACAAAATACATCACCGTTTATTGTTACAGAAAAAAAGGAGATTTTTAAAAATGTATCAATATAAAAAGAGAAAAAAATACATACAGAGATTCGAGTGACTTTAAACCGTGAAAAGCGTCCGCCGCTACTTTTTTTATCTGGTTGTTACTCAGGTCACTGCAGATGGAAAATCGGAAACATACGAAATACAAACATAGAAAATTAAACGTTTCGTGCACGATCGAATAATAGTGTGTATATATGTTAGAGCAGGTCAGTCACGAACGTCACTCACATTCTTCGCAATTTTCTATACGGTGAGAAAGCCTTTGGTGGAATTTCCGTAATGCCATTCTGTTCCAATCGTCTGTGCGGGCAATAAAAAAAAGCAAATTACAAAAATAAATTAGCACATTTATGCTAATAGCCGCTTAAAATGCCGGCTATTGATCGCTTTTTGTCTATTTGTACTATCTTCTTCGTGTTTTGTTAATCTTTTCAGTTTTCCACAAGTATGTATAAAAATAAATTTTTCATGCCCGTTACATTTATTATTATTTCCTTTATTAATAGATTCCACAAAACCATCTGTGATTGTCGGCTTTATATAGGATTATATCGAAATATAAATAAAAATCACAAAATTAAAAAATTATTAGTACTATTATTTTTTGCTATTTTTTGTCACAACGAACAATTACAAGTGCCCAAAAATAAAAAAGAAATACAGCAACGCATACTTGAAATAATGTGTACTTGAGTCACAATCCACGTTATCAATAATATACGAACAAGAAATAAATTTCAGGTGAAGACGAGATACATACAATGCGCGATCATGGCATGGCGGTTTTACTTACAACTCAGTGGTATCCTCGGGAAGGTGGGTTGGCACTTTCGTCAAGGAGTTCTCCCTGCAATCGACGATCCCATCAGCGCATTTACAAGGATGCGGGCACTGAGGTTCAGCGCTGCATTCCGATCCCGTTCGCTCAACCAGGCCTGAACACTTGAATTCGTGCTCCTGCAAACAATAGGTTTAGAAGTCGTATCAAGCACGAAGTAGGTTAGCAAAGATGTCGATAAACTTAACGATTGTTAAAATACTTCAATAAAATCTTTTTTCTCATATAATATTTGGTTGATGATTAGACTATTCTATTCCATTAGAAAGTTTGACAGTTATAAATACGTAAATAATTTAATATAAAAATGCATTTGTAATATATTTTTGTGTGTAATATATATTAATGTATTATAGATATATTTATAAGTATCTATATAAATGTTAACAAAAAATAAATATTTGTAAATTTTGCCAAGAGTTTAATCGACGATAATTTGTCTCTCCAATCAGCCTCACCTGTAGATCGGCGAGATTGCGGTCCTTGAGATGAGCCGGAGATGCACATCGTGTGTGTTGCCCTAGGCGAGGATAACTCCTCAAATGACGCGATAGCCATGCTAAATGGCAATCGCAAGCGAGAGCGTTGTCCGCAAGCTTCAAAGTTCGCAAATGCGACAAACCGTTCAGCATCTCCTTGCCGAGCGTTACGAGTTTGTTGTTGTTTAACATTCTGAAATGGATATTTAGCACGTGTTTATCTTCTGTCAAGCGCGAAATTATTTTTATAGAAAATCCACTCTCTCTATCTCTAAATAAAATTTTATCAGACACATCTACATATACTTACAATATTTCTAAATCTTTCAATTCTCGTATCGAAGCTTCGTCCACGCAGGTCAGTACGTTGTTGTCAAGTAATCTAGGAAAAAAAATAACAATTTATGTTTTCCAAATAAGCAAAATAATTTAGTAAATCATAAACTTTTTAAAAAATATTACAGTTATATAAAATTTCAAAGTTTTGTCTCTTTCACTCATGCTTAAACTTGATAAATGACATTGAAAAAGATTTACAATGTAGAAAAACATGATACTACAGTGTTTCTCGACATATATATTTAAAAAGTAGACTCAATCGTAGATTTTATCTAGATTTTTGTTAGAGAACATTAGCTGCAATGTGAGTAAAGTTGTCATACATAAAACATCTTGAGCTTATAATGGACTACTAGACTTTGACTAAATGGCCTTGGGTGAGATTGCTATGAAACAATCTATCTTTGTAGCAAGTAAGTCTGATAAGATACTTACAAATGTCTAAGAGCGGACACTCCTCTGAGCGTCTTTGGTCCTATAGTGGCAATCTGATTGTGACTGAGGTCTCTGTAATACAAAATACAATATTTTTTCTAAACGTCAGATCTTGATCTACGTATTAACTAAACCATTCGTTTTTAGTCAAATCCAGTAATTATTATCTTAAATATTAATATAGTTATATTATTATTTAATTTTAATTAGTATAATTAAAAAAATGTCAAACGTATAGATAAAATATATAAAAAAATGCTTTGTTTTTAGAACCTATTGAGAAAATATTAATAGAAATATTAAATTTTTTTTTTCTGTCCGGTCAACTTTGAAATCCATTTCAGAGAGTAAAAAAACTTGAATATGTTTTTTATACAATACATTTTTCAAAATATATTCGGCGATATAACACATCTATGTATGTGTATGAGTCTGATTTTTTTTTTTTTTTTTTTTTATCAAATTAAATCAAATTTTTCAAGTGTACTCCAATTCAATAGTGCTTTGCCCTAATTTCTTGTACATGTGACTGTTTCCAGTGTGCATGTAAAAACTACCGAAATCCATCAGCGTCACGTTCGCCAGAATCGCGTTACAAACTGGCGACTGTCCATTGACCTCTCGACCTATACGTTCTCGAAGGCGGATGACCACGTTCATCATCGGTGCAACACCCGCTCGTTCCACTTTATTGCAGCCATAGTCGCGAGTTCGTCCTACATTTTCGATCAATTATTCAAGAGCGTCGAATGCCGCGGCAAATGTACCTTCTCCGCTCGCCTCCGATTATCCCCCGGAAAGTTGTCGCTCGTGCGTGTGACCGGCCACACGTGCACCAGATCGTCACGTGAGTGACTATAGACTTACTCCTCATCGCGGCTGAACTCATTACCCGTGTAACGAGAAACCATTTCCACGATCTCACGCGACAGCTTCTTACGAACATCTTGACGTACTCGTAGCCATACGAAACTTGAAATTAGCTTTACGTTATGTTAAAATCGGTTCACAAAAAGAAAAGAGATTTATATCTGAGAAAAACTGTATTGATATGAAAGATATTGGTTATCACTCCTCTTTCCAAGATAGATATCAAAAATTTAGTCTTTTTCCAAGAACATTTATTACATGTCTTATTAATTGCATATCTTGAGATCAAATTAAATACGATATCATAAACATAAAAAAATAATTATACACTATACTAAATATTCATCTTCTATATTTACTGTATAATTAAATACGCTAATGAAACAACGAATAAGGATTAACAAATAATTGAATCGTCTCTCACTGATACGAAAAGACACCTCTGAACGATCGAGGATTAGACAAATGGCGCGGTTGGAATCTCTCGAAAAGCGCGCGGATATCGTGGAACCTCGAAATCTCTTCTCGAGGTCTGAGTTAACCAGAGACTTGTGATGATAGGTTAGTGGTCTCGGAGTACGGCTCTCGCCATTGACCATCCATTGGGTTGGAACTCGTAATCTGTAATTATGTTTGCGAGAGAACGCGAGGAGGGGTCATGGGGGATGAACGAGAGAAAAAGAGAGGAACAATAAAAATGCGAAACAGAGAACGGGATAGAGATGGTATAACCGGGAGGGAAAGAAAGAGAGAAAGACGACGACGAGGGGAATGTAAGGTGAGAGTGTGAGACTGGGAGATTGAACTCCCAGTTCGCTCGAGCCAATCCAGAAAGTAATTACCGAATTTCGACGCGCGGCCGCGTCTGCACCGAACGCATAAAGGGAACTCGCGTCATTCGCGTTCGAGTTGGTCGGCGCGAAATATTATTGTCCCCGTAGAGTTTGATCGTGCCATCGAATAAACGTTTGTCACACGCTGCACAATAAAAGTTTGTCTCTCTAGAGTTCTTCGCGGAACTACAGAACAAATTAAAAATTTTATAACTATCGATTATTGACCAGAAACTATATATTTGATACCATGCATTTTTATCGGTAAAAAAACTCGTATGAATTATTTCGAATAACGAATATATACATCTGCTAATGCATTGGAAATAAATTGGAAAGATGTAATAAGAAAAGGATATGAGAAATATGATAATGAAAAGCTAAAATACTTTCAACATATAAAAACTTGGAATATTAAATTCCCAGCCTGTTCGGTTCAATCGCAAAAAGCAATATTCGAATTTCAGAATGACCATGCTGATTCGATAAAGAGAGCACTAAAGCTTGTTCTATTTCAAAATACCATTCGTTATTTCAAGCGATTGATTACGAAAATGAAAGCAAATCGCGCTATTATGCGTATATAATCAGAGAACAATTTTAGATAAAATAAGTAAAAGCATAAATTAAACATAAATCAATTTACATTTACGAAAACAATGCAATAAAGACTTAATCACCAAGTAGCCGAATAATATAAAATTACAAGCTTGATAAACGCAACACTCCTTGTTTGAAATTCACAATAGAACGAGACATCATTTAAAATAGATCCACTATGTATGGCACTAAATCTTCAAGCTCAGCGAGCTCAGAGAATAGACGACGATAATGAGCTGCGACAATAATCAACAGGGAAAACGAGCATATTGGGCGTTCGTTTTGTGCACTTTCGCATCGTGGCATGTAAGACGAGGGAGCTAGAATAATTCCCAGCTCGCTCGGGCCAATCCAGAAAGCAATTACCGAATTTCGACGTGGCCGCGCCCGCGCAGAATTAACAAAAGGACTTTGGTGGTCCTCGCCTCTCGCGACCAGTCTGTCCAATTTCGAATGTTGCCGGCGCCGTTAACTGCGTTACCGCGATAAGAACGGGACAAAACGACATCCGACGGATCGCTTGCTTCTGTTCATAACAGAAGACCCACGCCTTACAATCTTTTTCCTATAGCCGATGTGGCATTCTCACGAGGGATTGTGAAATTTCGAGGGAGACAAGTCGACGCGCTGAGAATTACAATCGACCACGCATTCCTCTGATGCTTAGAATGTTACGTAAAAGCATTCTCGTGTATGTGGTTTTAATAGTCTTTATAACGACATCCTATGTCAAGACTCTTAATATTTTTTTTTTGCTTAGCAACAAAAATTGCACAGCAGTTTGAAAACTTTGTGCTTTCTCGAGTTAGACATCTTAATTCGTATATATTCATCTTCGTAATATAAAAAATCGAATAAAAATTAAGTAACAACAAATTTACGGTACGTCAGTAGATATAATTACGTGTTGAGGAATATATGAAAATGTCGGATAATATTAACGCGATTTTACATCCGGCTCGCACGTGATATAACACCATACGTCAGGATGAGAGGGATTTACTGCAAGGGCCATGAAGGCTGCATAATACAGCGTATTACGATCGTCGGGATACACGATAACAACTGTACGATAATTATTACAGCCGCTCGAGCGATAAACCGGGGTTGAGTGCACGGCTCCTTGTATGACGGGCCTATAATTTGTCGACGTTGAAAGCCACCGCGGCCTCTTCGGGTTCTCGAATTTTGTCCTCTAAATCATTCGCGTGGTCGCGCGACTTCGGTTCCATTCGGCGGACGTTTGTCCCGGTTATTATCACGCTTAAGCGTACAGTGGACAAATGTTTTGCAACGTCGTAAAATACAAGCTGCACGTTGCTGCATCGCAAGAGCCGCAAATACGATCGTGCGACGGAATGATACTAATCAGCTGAGTGCTCGCGCCCCTTTCCATTGTGTCAAACCATTTATTACGTAGGTTTCATCCTCTTATCGTATGGAATACCGTATCTTTTTACGTTTACGCGATGGGTTAATCATATGTTATGTTCACCACGATCTCGCCCACATCCCAACGAGTCGGCGTCGAATTTACGAGACGAGCACATAATTAAGTCCACGTGGCTTTCGACCGTGTATTAAGGAGGGTTTAATTAATTGCCTGCCCACTTATCGCTCAATTATCAAGCACGAGATTCTGTATTGGCGATGATTTTCTGAATCGTGTTTGGCTAGAATAGAGTTTTGGTAGAATAGTTTTATTATATATTAAGGAAGTATACATAAACGAGATTATATATACATATATGCAAATAATGAATATAGCATGTAGTAAATTTAATCGTGATATTACAACATTGTGTAAGAAGAATTCGGACAAAAATAATACTGCAATATGACATGCTTCGTTGCTTCGTTGATTCTTTCGACAAAAAGCAGAATCTCGTATCTAGAATCTTTGTAAAGAGAAAAAGAAAGATAGAGCGAGTTTTGTAATGCGGGAGGTCTGATTTAATTATAAATTAGAGAAATATCTTGGAGAAGGTCTGCAAAGCAAGCTGTCGCGGAATTACGAGTTTCTGAGAGTTTCTGAATAGCGGCCGGAGCAGGGCGCGAATTAGCATCTTCCACTTTACGATTTTAACGCCGATTTATCCGCGCCGGATGAAGGATTATCGGGCATCCGAACGCTCGTGGGAATCTCGCCGTAAGGTCGTAACATAATACGTCCTTTTGTAAGGTGGCTGATCCAGCCTTATCGTCAGAAACTGCAGGTTATACCCGAGAGAAGCGCAGCCTCGAAGAGAGAGAGAGAGAGACGGGAGGGAGGTTTCGAGTCCCGTCCATCTTGCCCACTTTGCAGGATGATAGATGGACGATCTCCTCCTCTCCTTTTCTCCCTTTTTTCTTTCTTTTTTCGTTTTCTGCTGCCGCTCCTCTTGTCTCTCTTTTTTTGCGCCTCGGCTCTCTTCCCGGATCCCGCCATCCTGTCATCCACGAGAGGAGAAGACTCGTGCACTTTTCGACTGCGCGGCTGGCAGCTGCCGGGAACACCAGGAACCTCGGAACGGAAACGGTTCGTGCCCATCGCCCCATCGCGATAAAGACGCGATATCGCTGCTCGTCAAGCCGGCCTGTCTCTATTTTGTTTTTCTCTACAACCGAGGTAGCGTCGTGCCGTATTTGATTGAGATTCCGGATCGTGAAGAATGTTACGGCGCGCGTTCAGAGGAAAAGCATCGAAGACGAGACAGCGTAATCACGCGGGATCGGTATTTCTTATGAACGTCAAGGTGGCTCTTCTCGTTAGTGAGAGGCGAACCGTATGTCGGATACGAGGAGGACCAGTGTCATGTCGTTGGAAAAAAGTCCGTTCGCTTTCTCGATGGATACCTTATGGATGAGCATAATTTGTGTATGCGGAACGGCCGCGTGTTCTTCGATACAATCGCCTTCTGAGATCGTATAGCCGTAGTAGCCAGGAGTATGTGGAATATCTTTGATAAATTGTAAGTAAAATCGATGATCATAAATCAAAAAAGTACAATAATTTTTTTTAAAATACTATATTATAATAATTATTTCTAGATATTTATAATAATCAAATATAAAATTTATCGTCTTTTAATGTGCCAAAATTAATGAGTTTTTATGCATTACATTCTATTAAAGATTCATACACGAAACATCGATTTTATCATATCTGACTAATGACTTCATCAATCTTTGCACATGGCAAATGTCTAAAATCGTGAACTTTCTCCCGTCTAATCATTTTGCCCTCCCTTTGGTTACCAAATCAGGCCACGCTAATAAGACAGTCAGTGAGCGATAGTGCACTCCATACTCAAGCAACTGGTCACGGAAGAGTGAAAACACTTTAGAGCGTCGCGTGCAGAGACGAAAGGCAAGCGTCGGGACGGCGGCATTGCATATCGAACGATCACCTTTAAGAAACTAAACCCCCGGGGTGAAAAGTCGCATATGCAGCCGTGCGTACATTCGATCGACTCGCGGCAGGTTACACAGACTTACCGGCTTGTGCCTCTCGCAGTACATACGTACATACAATAGGTATGTAGGCCGTCTGAAAAGTTTATGCGATAACCCTCGTCGTCGCGCTTAACACAATGACGAGAGAGAAAAAAAACGAAGAGACAGAAAGACGGAGACAGAAATGTAGAGGCGACAATACGTACGTGCGTATTGTGCATGTATCTGGTATATGAAACTTGACATTTGAACATTTGGAGATCTCACATGTAATTATTCTCCCGAGATTTAGCTTCTCGAGAAATACCGGACGCGGATGTTGTTATGATATTACGAACTTTCGTGACATTGTAGCCTCGTTGCAACATCGCTCGTATCTTGCAATGTTGCTGCGCTATTTAGCCGCGCGTTATGTACCGTATACCACTGACAGATTGCATAAATCCCGCGACATAACGTGTTACTGACTCTTAACAAATTCTGCTATTCTTGTTTGTTCGTCGATCTATCGTACGATGAGATATCTTGAATTTGCAATACTAACGCAATAATGTAAGCAAGTCTGTTAGCAAGACACTTAAAGCCTAACGTTAATGATCATAAATGTCGAAAGATACTTATCTCTAATTGTGTAACGTAGATAAAATTTAATTATCAACAAATCAATGTTCGCCAATTTAGATTATAATAAGAAATATTTGTATGATAATATTGTACTTACAGGCGTTTTAAGTTCATCATATTGCTAAAGAGAAGATCGGGCAAGTGGCGTATTTGATTGTTATTTAGACGTAGCTTTTCCACTGCCACCAAATCTTGAAAAGCCCCTCTCTCGATGGTGTGAATTTGATTGTTAGATAGCAACCTGTATATAAAAAATATTTTCCTAATATACAGTACAAATCGGAAAAAATAATTATTACTTATTAACACGAATAAAATATGAACAACTTTATATATTGATATCAAAATAATATAATACAAACTTCTGATTTCTATACTTTATGATTAACGTAATTGAGAAATTAAGAGTAAGTATATTTCTGAAATAATTTTTTTATATTCAACCATAAAAATTAATATGTAATAATATAATTAAGATTTTATATTCCTTATTAATTTGACAATTAATTCAAGAGATTTAGATATATCAAAGTAAAAGAATATTACTTACAAAACGTGGAGCGTTGCCATATCCTCAAAGTCTGTTTTGAATATCACCGATATATTATTTCCTTGAAGGTCTCTGCAACAAGAAAAATAAAATCAATATAAATGTAAGTTCTTAACAAGTGAAACATTAAATAAATTAATAATAGCTGCTACAAAATTATTTGTATGATAAACCGACAAATAATACACGTCATCTCACGTGTAATTACATTGCATAAAAAAAAAAACTGGGCACTTAAACAAGTTTTGTTTCTGACATAATGCAGTGTCATGTTATAAGATTCTTTAACACACAACTCTATCGATTCAACGAATCTAGTTCCATACCCCGTACCCCTTGACACAGAATGAAAGGTGAACAACTGTACCACGAGAAAGAGAGAGTAAGAGAATGACGAGTACACGGTATCGCTGTTCTGCCAATAAAGGGTTATACCACTCCGTTACGAGAAAGCGCGAATTTACTCTTCACATCGAAAAAGAAGAAGACCGTGAAGTAGCCGTCAAACACAGCCGTACGCCAAACGCGTCTACCTCTCTCGGGGAAGTTTTATTAAGGCCTTATTAAATTGGTTCCTTTTCCCGGGGAAACTTTTTACCTGACAAAAAGCTCAGGATAAGAACGAGTAACAAAGTCAGCCTATGCGAGCGCTTTTTCCTCTCAACGCAGATTTCTCCTTTCTGGTCTGACGACCGGCGTAAATTATTCCCTCGTTCTCGTCCAGTGACGTGTAATTCTCTAACGACAACAAAATGACAGAAATGTGCGAAATTTACATCTCACATATGAGATTTAATCCCGGTGCGAATACTCGATAAAATATTATTCTCATCGACTTGTTTTTCATCAGTAAATTTCTCTGATGTTTACTGGTAAACATAACATCATGTTTACTGGTAAACATAACGTCATTAAAAAATCTATATTCTGTTTATTCTATGTATATTCTGTTTATTTGTAATTATATCACATCTTTTTGTTTCAATATTTTATTCCATTTCTTATCTTAATATTAATGTTTTTTGTCATATACGATTTACTATTTGTATTTCTACAGAATTTCGCTAATAAATATAGTGGTAGAAAAATATTCGTTGAATAACACGATACAATTTTAATTCTAGAAAATTCTTGTAGAAACATAAAAGTTTAGAAGTAATGGGAAAAAAATCACTTCTTCGTTGAGTCGTTCGCGAGATAGTTAATTATAATACCCTAAGATAATGACTACGAATACTTCCCGCTAACTTTATTAAGATATTAAGCGCCCTCCTTAATACGTTGCAGGTAATATCTAATTACGAATCGTTATACTTGAAGAGGAAGCTGAAAATACCTCCCGCGGGAGGAGCTTGGCCAATCGCATTATGGAATCGAGGCCCATCGAACCTCGACGCATAATCCACTTTATCGACGATTCGATTAATTCTCGACGGGATAAAACGGTGACGGCTACCCAGCGTCTAACGAGAGCTTTAGGAGCTACCTAACGAACGATGTCACTTTTCCTGTTAACGTTGTCACTACCTCCCATGGTTCTTTTGTAGAATGAGTGCGATGAATGTCGTTATGACGAACAAACAATGTAATTGAGAGAATAGATGACAATATTTTGGTTTCCACTTTCATGTCATATAAAAGTTGATTTGATTAAAGTTCTCTTATCTTAATAAAATAAATCAAAACCTCTGATTTTAATTTCAGTGGTAGATTGTTTGATTAACTTGTCACTGATTTTTTTTTTAATTAAAATATCAAGGCTTTTCGCTCTCTGTAATGTATGTGAGTGTATGTATGTGAGTGTGTATATGAGAGACATTATTTGATCATCTGTGATGAATGGACGTAAACGCAATAGAAGTTTAAACCGCACTGTCTCCGTTATTACTGCGATTATTCAAAGTCGTCGACGACATCCTCTATGCGAAATATCGTGGTTCATGAACCAACCGCTAACTCGCAGAATAAGATAGAAACTTGGCGTGTGCCGTTTGCACGACAGATTTGCGCTTCCTCGAATCCTAATGTGGCCTTTCGCGGAGACCATCGCCCGCTTATGTGGCGTTACGCTCAATTAAAATAGCGCGATATCTTCTCGGAAAGCAATAACTGCGATCGTTCGGATAATCGTCTTGTATGGAGAACCTTTGCTCGACAAACTGAATAGAGGAGTGTCTTGAGCAGTGCAAAGAATCGGTTGCCCGAAGCGACAGTTTGTAATTCGTCGTTATGATGAGACAAAATATCTTCGCGATATATCCATGTTTGCGTTCTGTTTGTTCTCTAAGTATCTTAAGTTCTTTCGATGTATCTTAAGTTCTTTCGAAAGTTTTCGATGAGGGACATTTGCCAGATATCACCTAAGGACAAAAGTCAAGTTTAATTTTTGCTCAACCATTGTAAAATAAAATAACGCTTCATTTATAAATTTTTTAATAATTTATAGTCACTTGAGATTGGTGTAACTTGATGTTAGAATTATTAATGAAAAATCTTTTAAATCAAACATTGAATATCCGTTTGAAGCGTAGTGATATTTAAAATGAATGCACCACTGGATGAGATAAGAATGCACGTCATAACACGAAAGTCACTAAATGATACGCAAAATAATTTGAATTTTTAAATTTATGTCACATTTATGTCGCGCGATGGAATAAATTCCAAAAATTTGAGTCGCATGCATCATTAAATGCGCTTTACGAAATATATTGTTGGCTCGAACTCACAAATAGTCATTACAATTTAGTAACATCAGAGATCGTCCAACAAAAAGGCATAACGACTTAGAAAAAAATAATTAATTCTGAAAGATATACGTAGCGAAAATTTTTTTTTCCGTGCATGCATCATTAAATGCGCTTTACGAAATATATTGTTGGCTCGAACTCACAAATAGTCATGACAATTTAGTAACATCAGAGATCGTCCAACAAAAAGGCATAACGACTTAGAAAAAAATAATTAATTCTGAAAGATATACTCGCTGCTGCGATGATGAATGCTTATCGCGGTCCTGAGATTCAAGCCTGTCGTTGATTCGATTCAATCGCTACAATGACATTGTAAATTCAATAGCATTCTGGAAGACGCAATTTTCATTTTGCACTTTTGCCAGGCGACTCACGTAGCGGATAACGAAATTACATCTCGCGTCGCCGACCGGAACATCCGCTAAATACGTTTCTACGGATTTTCGCGAAGATGGAGGGCCAGAAGCGGCGCAGGAAGGGATGAGAATAGCGGGAGAGTTCTCGACAGTGGTAAATCTAATGGGACTAGGGTTAATGGTGTGAGAATCTAAAAGAACAGAAGGGGGCAGTTCATAGAGTGACGCGGGCTTGGTAGACAATGTCCAAGAATAAGGTGTTGGTGGTACATGTCTATATTTGAGTTGTGGCGGGATGAGAAAGCACAGAGGGAGGGGAGGATAGGCTGCTGGCAGATGTAATCAAAGTTTGCAGACAACCCCGACCCGAAGGAAAGCCTCTGCGAGAAACACAAGGGTAGGAACATAAGGGATACCGCCGCGGGATCGACCGGATATCCGGTCGTATCTCACATCACCGCACGACGCCGCGCGGTGTCGATACGCCTGCTTAATGTCGTAGAAATGTCGCGGGTGGAGATAAAGGAGAGAAATCGAACCGCGACAAGGTGAGACGAGTCTACGGAAAGGATCGGCGACGCGCGTCTCGATTTCCTCGTAAACGGAGCCGTTTGCTTCGTCTTCTTGCCGGAATTTGAGAATCGAATAATTTATAGGCAATGATTACATTCCAATTATGCGTGCGTCTGCTGGTATCATGTGTCTGCATGTATATATAATAATAATAGGAAATACTAGGAAATACCATGACATAATTCACTATATGAGCGCGCACGTATATATAAATATATATCCTCCTAATTATTTCAGTCTATTTAATACTACGTAACATAAAAATTCTCTCGATTTAGGCGTGATAATGTACTTCAGTTCATTTATGTCTGATTGTGAGTCGCACCATTTTTCCACGAAGTTAGAGAGGATCTAACAGAATAATGTACACCTTGTGGCAATAATATCCGCTTGCAGGCCGATTTATTTCCCCGAGAAAATATAGTCTCCTCGCCCGAGTAGATCGCATTTCCAATTTTTCCAGCGCATTCGTAGCGTCTGAAATTACAGATCCAGATAAGTTGAATATTGCATTTAAAGTGACTGTTCATTTCTGCGAACGAATCCATGGAAATTTTGCAGCAAGTTAGATGAAGGATGGACGGAGATAGCTGCTCAATGAAAACATCGTGTCAGATAAGAAAGAAAGCCGGTATGGGGAGAAAATATAGTCTTCTGCATGTCAGCGTAGAAATGCAAATGAAATCTCTTGATTGAGTTCACCATTCAAGTATCGACGCCCTTGGTCTCTCCGGATCGACAAGGGTGGAAGAAAAAGGCAAAGGTATCGAGTCGATTTGACGTATCGACGGCTTTCCGTTCGACTTGCTATTCTCGAATAATTGTGACTATTGGAACGACAGGAATGTGAGCGGTATGCAATGGTTCATTCTACAAACGAAAAATGAGATAAAAACTGGTATTCAGGCTACTTATAATTAGATTCTTTTAATACCATTATTTTTTAAATTAATCATTATCTCATAAACTTGTATGTGTTTTTCAACACTCTGACCATAATTCGTATCACTGTTCCGCAAGCGACATAAATGTCTGTGTATATTGTGAGAAAATGGTAGCAAACTGAAGACGGGGACAGTTGATTCATGGTATAATAGTTTGGTATAGAAGGCAGATGGCTTTTACATTACTGTCGCGTTTTGTGCTCCGTCCCAGAACAATGCAATTAACAGTTCAGTGTTTAAACTTAAGCTTTGGTGGCATTACCGTGGAAACTTATTGCGGTGAGAGAAGTTGTAACGCAACAAACACACCTTGACTTCTGAAACATTTAGACGGGATTCTACGCTGCAATATAGTATCGCTCAGTCTATGCTTGAATTTATCAAGTTGGCGTGCATCCAAGATGAAATTTTTTTTTGTTTCGTGGCGGACGATCGTTCCTCACCGTGTGCGCCGCGCACGTGTCAACCCAGTAAAATCAAATATTAACGATCGCCAGGATGTAGAATCGCACTTATGTGCCTGCGTATTTATGGTACGATATGTGCGTGTGTGTGTATGTAGCGACACATCACTGTTATAGCAGCCACGTTTTATGTATGAGAAAATAAAGCGCCTTAGAAATACGAAGAACTTGTCCAACAGATAAAAAGATATATAAAAATGCAGAATTCAGCAATCAATAAAAATATGACATTTGTCATAATGATGCGAAATCGACTTCAGTTCACAATTTTTTTATAATAATACCATTTTTTTATAATAATCACAGACAGGAAGTCTATAAAGACAGGAAGAATGTTATACTGCTCGTCGCATTACATTGAATAATTAATAATTCGTTGATTGATTACATTTGTTAAATCTCCGTTTAATTATATCATTTCAAATTTACTTTCAGAAATGTGTCATCTCCGCTATTCTACAATATTCATTGTCAGAAAAAATTTGAATAACAAAATTAACTTACATTATTTCAGTAATTGCAATTTTTAAATAATTTAAAAATATTAATATATATAAGACATTTCTCATTATATTACGTCAGCACATATATATAAAATCATAGAAAAGCACAATTTTTAAAATTGTAAGCAAAAACAATATAGATATTGTATGTGTTTAAATTAATTAAATTTTAACTGGTCAATCTTTCCATGACTAATAACATTGCTTTCACCATGACATCGATTTAAAAACGGTTTCTTCTTCAACAAAGAAATCGTTTGACTCTTTGAGCAATGCAATTTAAAACAAATGTCATATATCTTAGACGCAGTTCAGAGCAGCAATAACAATCGCTGCTTGTGGAGCAGGAACGCGGACGGTCACTAAGTCCGTTGCATGCATTTTAGTATTTCTCCACCAGCTGCGTATGACGGTCTGTTAGCGTACACCTAACAGCAGAATCGATACTAAACATCTCTGGTTATGTATACAAGAGAAGCGCCAAACTATTGTTTCACATCCGCGATTGTCAGATCGTAATGTGATCCGTTTGCCAACGCAAGTAGTTCAGCAAAGATAAATGCAGGTTCGCGTATAAAGGAGCTACCTGAACTGACCTAAAATATGGCGAAGAAAAGCTCCTAGGAGTTTGCACTAAGAGTAGTAATTGATCGATCGATTTGTCATTTGGGCGGCAAATTACTTCCTAATGTATTTCTGCGTTCAGAGTCTTCAGCGAAAACTAATAGCAAACACATTTTACGGAGAATATAAATACATTATCTCTGTTTAAATTATAGAAAATACCAAAATGTTTTAAATATTGTTATTTCACATACGCGGAGATAAATAATTTATAATTATAATGACGATTGCAAATGTCTCGCAAATGCAATGTGCGTTATAAAATATGTAAATACGTTATTTATACTGTTATTAATTCTGTGACTGTGCAAATATATTATTACGATAGCTATTTGCATCAAAATGTATGATTTATTATGATATACTTTTCTGGTACAATCTTCATGGTATTATTAAATATATAATAATTCAAGACATCTTTTTGTATCACTTGTATCAATATCTGATGCCTTGTAAACGCTAAGGTATACTTTGTGGCCGCCAAGGTACTTGTTCTCCATTATTTTAAGTAGCGACGGAGTTGCAATGTAACCGAGAGCAGTAAAATATCGTTTTGCCCGGAGGATATATTACACTTTTAAGAATTTCCGACGGTGTGGGTAGTTCGTTAGCGAGTGTAACTAGTCAAGCAAAAATAAATATTCGCCCACGTAGCAGTACAGTCCGACCCGAAGTACGGAAAGCATGGAAATAACACAACCTAGGAGCCTTTTTACAATTTAGATAAACGTTCACGCTCGCGTATATTCGAATCGGCAATCAGATGTAAATTCAATTATGTGCAACGAAAATTTATTTCTACAGCAATGCTAGATATTACATATATTACTTCATAAATATTTAATGTCAAATATCACCATAAAATTAATAAAGCTGTTAGTAAATTTTGTTGACAGGTCCGAGAAATGAATTTAGGCCATCAGTCAGATATTTCGATTGTATTATATGATATGTATAGAATAAATTTATACGAATACACATTGATTTTTCCGCGTATAAATATGCAAGCAGCAACGTTTAAAAAGACAATGTCGATCACGTAGATAAAGTTGTTTTATTTATAACATGCAACTATACATAATCTTAGATCGTTTGAACTATCTTATTTTATGAATATATATGTTCAATCTAACTATATTTAAACAATCTATAATTTTTCTGCGACAAAATTCAAGATAAAATTTTACTTATAATTTTATGTATTATGCAATGCATACATACATTTTGTATGCGGTGAATTGTAGTGTCTAAAACGGGCTTAAATAATGACTTTTGGATGGAATTAATAAATAAAAAACAAGTATGGATTATGTTACAAAAGATTATAAATAATTCATATTTTTAATAGACAAGAAATTGATATTAATTAATGCATTGATAATAATTAATACATGCATTTCGTTAATAGGCATTGTATAGAAAACATACAAATTGATTGACAATAAACATTCAAGCGGAAAGATATGTGAAATGTCGCACATAGTTCCTTCTAATATCGCTTTCGCGATCCAAAGCACTCCAAAGTAGTAATTTGTATCTAGTTTTATCTAGCGGAAACGCATGCATCTCCTTCAAGGTTCCCTGACACCCGTACACTGGCCGGTGTGCAACTGGTTCAGAAAAGACAAATGTACTAGTATGTATAACAACCGACGTGGACTCGCTATAATGCAGGGGAAATTACATAGAGACTCTTATTGTTAGATAGTTCTTGTAGCCATGTGATTTTTCTGCTCTTTCTCCAAGCAGACCGACCCCATATCGCGAGAACATAAAGCGGCCACGATGGTCCATGCGAGTTTTATCGCGATAACATGCATCTCGCGAGCAGAGCATCCTCTCGCGCTGTAAAACAGGATGTACCGTGCGTCTATTACGCTGTTCATGTAATCCAGGAATGAGATGGACTGCGTTAAGGGTTGAACGTGCAAGATAAAATCCGTGTTTCTACATCAACAAAAGCAAGAATATAATGCAACTCTCACATGCATTAAATGAACAATTAGAAACAAGAGAAAGAGCGAAGTTTGATATTTATTGAGAGAACACAGTTTCTTCTTTTATACTATCTTATTAATATATTAGAACACTATAAGGACGCGCTACGCGCGCGCCATTTATTTTGTGTGTATAATTATTTATACGTATTAACTCTAGTTCTCTGTTTTCTTCAAAATAAATTAAATAAAAATTACACACACACTTAATATTTAAACTGTCAAATACGTCGCTCAGTTATACTGACAGTTTTACTGATATAAAGTAATGCACAGCGCAGCGTCGAGATAACCAATTAGCATCGCAGAAAAGAGGTAACAATACTTGCAAATATCGATTTAACACACCTTTTTAAAAGTTAATATCTCAATGAGAGCTGCTCACGGCATATTATTAGAATATTATATGTGTGTATGTGTTATATATAAAATATAAAATGCGCCATTTACTTTTTATAAATAATAGTAGACAAAAATGATTAAAAAATCGTGATACCTCTTGCAATATTGGAGCGTAAGAATATTAAAACTTTCTTTTATATCTCGTGGGATGCTATCCAGAATTCTAAATAAAAAACCAAAATTGCGAAAAAATTTATCTTTAGAATATTTAAAATTAGTTTAAAATATATGCTTGTATAATTTAATATTTTGTATATATGTACATGTCATAATACGTAAAATATTTCGGCAATGAATTATGAATAACATGGTATTCGGCCTTGCTTCGGTGGCGTAAACATTAGCGCGCTATTGTTTACATGTTACGGTCTTGTTATCATTCGGGCGGCAACAATCGAATAGGATTGTAATGTGCGAGACGCTACGTCACAAATTCCTTTTGTACAATACTTTTTATTGTTATTGTCATTCACGCGACGACACTCGAACAGAAAGGTAGTGATGCGAGACGCTCCGTCACAAATTCGTTTTGAACAGATCAAGGTAGCGACCCTGACATTCTGAGAGGAGGAGGAGGCCTAGGAGAGGCATCCTGCACTGGCGGAGCAACCCTAGGGTGAGTATTAATTATTTATGTATCGGTTGTTAAAAATCGCGTACGCGCATTAATTCGGTCTTTTTTATATTATATATTATTATAAGAATTTTCATCAATTAATGTTGATTGATAACTTGGCATTATATTAATTAAAAAAAAATTACATTAAAATGATGTATGACAAACGGTCGTAATGTCTCACGACCGTAAACGTGATCTCTGATAGAGATCAAAGCTACATCTCTGGCTAGATGTAGTCAGAATAAATATGGCCAGGATCAACGAAAGGTAGGTCCAACTGGCCCAACGGAAGCAACATAGTTGACCTACGCGAGTAGGGCACGCGAGTAGAGCACGCGAGTAGGGCACGCGATTAAGACACATTCCCCAAAATTTCAGTGATCCCAGATTCCCGCTGGGTCAGCCAGAAAAAATAAAGTTGTTAGGACTATCTATTAGGACTATCTTAACTTAAGATAGTCATTTAATTCCTTAAGTATTTAATTCTTTAAAATTCTTAAGAAAACTAAAAAGTAGGATTCTTTTTAGGAAAACAAAAAAGTAAAAATTAATTATAAAAAAATTGTAGAAAAATTAAAATTATTATTAACTTTTCTACAATTTAAATTAAAAATCAAATAGTAGAAAAATTAAAATTAATTATAAAAAGTTCAAAAATAACATATACACATGCGCTACATCTTTCTTTATAAATAAAAAATTGCATATATATTTATTATGTACAAAATAAAATGTAATACACATGTGTGTTACATTTTATTTTATATATTTAAACTTGTATATATATTTATTATATCGTTATATAAATTTATATGCTGTCTAGTATCAATTATCTATATGATTTGATATATCGGATATACGATTTAATATTAATAGCATTATTAATTGTAAATTATATTATGATTGTACAATAATTTATCGTAATTATTATTATGTTATAATTGTAATTTATATGTAATTATATAATATAATTATATTAATAATATTATAAATTATATGAAATTTTCTTTTTTTGTAAATTACACGAAAATTTACCGAAAGAACATATATAATGACAATATAATAGAATAAATTAATATATTTGTTAATTTTCAATTTTTATATATTATTTGTTTTAAAAATATTTATAAATATTATTATTAAAGTTAAGAAATTGTGTTTTCATACCAAAGAATTGTTGATAAATTCGGGAAATTGTATTTCAAACTTTATAAATATCGCGAATATCATTAATTCTTCTAATATTTAATAGAAAACTTATTGAATAAAAATATGAAGACTCGATGTTAGGCTAACGATTAAATATTAGCTTTTTGTTGACAAAATTTGACGATTGTCTTCGACAACGCAGAATCGCGAGTAAATTATTCCAAATTTCATAATTTGATTTTGATTTGATTGATATTTATGAATTTCGTGTCGGAATTAAATATTCGTTAAATTAATTAATTAACTACGTTGTAAAAACACCGCGTTTTTTTCACGTTCTTGGACGCGATCGCTGTCTTAGCTAAGGGGCCTTATCGCTATCCCTCT
>NW_021850162.1:825672-827088 GCF_003651465.1 Formica exsecta
AGGGATGTTCGTTGCAGGATTGGAATTAAACCCAGGTTTTCCTGGCGATTTCTGGAAGCAATGGTTTCGGTAGTAACTCAACGACGACTGCCACATGCCTTTTCGAAGTCGAATCACGAAATTAATTTAAATAGTATATCTGAAGGGAAAATATATTTCTTTTTCTTCGTTAAATGTGTTCTTCCATCATTATTAATATTAGTATATTATTGTCTTAACGTGCTAAAAAGATTTAATAGTAGATTGAACATGGATAAAAGAACACATTTTCTCACGCGAATTTCTCGTGAATTAAAGATAATGACAATGGTAACTGTCATTGATTCGTTACCGAAATCATTGCTATCGGGAGCAGTCTGGAAGATCCGGGATTCGTTCCCTCCTACAGCGGGGTTCCTGATATTTAATGGATCACTTAACTTTTGCATTAGGTTCTATATTCACAAATATCCTATTACAGACGCGATTATAAAAAAGCGTTTCAAATGTCCGTCGAAACATTTTCGTATATAGTAATTATATCGTTCCTTTAATTGTTCCAAAAATTACATATACATACATTGGAATCGAATATTATGGCTTTCGTTGATTTATTTGTTCGTCGCGTTTTTTTCTCAAATTTTAAATCGCGTTTTATCTTGTGATTAAATCGTTAATTTACATCGAAGCTTCGTCTATTTTCTCTCGAATATTTTTTTTGAAAATCTACGCAAAATGCGCCAGTAGACCAAGTACTTTTTTCTACAATTAAAAAACGATCGATAATTTTATTAACGATTCTTCTGGTCATAATAGTTTGTATTATATAAAACTTAATAAGTTTCAAATGTCCGTCGAAACATTTTCGTATATAGTAATTATATCGTTACTTTGATTGTTCCAAAAATTATATGTACATACATTGGAATCGAATATTATGGCTATCGTTGATTTATTTGTTCTTCGCGTTTTTTTCTCAAATTTTAAATCGCGTTTTATCTTGTGATTAAATCGTTAATTTACATCGAAGCTTCGTCTATTTTCTCTCGAATATTTTTTTTGAAAATCTACGCAAAATGCGCCAGTAGACCAAGTACTTTTTTCTACAATTAAAAAACGATTGATAATTTTATTAACGATTCTTCTGGTCATAATAGTTTTCATCATATAAAACTTAATAAGCTTTATAATTGCATGTTGATCATTAATCAAATATATAATTAATTATTACTTATCAGTTATATCTGATCTAAAAATAGTAGGTTCTGCATCATATGAATATTTTGGACATTTTCGTGTAATCTCATGTAATAAATTCTTTTGTATTACATTTCATATTTTATTTTATCTTACTAGTTAATTATATTAACTTTGTACTATATTTTGTAATGTATATTTGTAATATAATTAATTCTCTATATTAAATGTATAGAATTA
>NW_021850163.1:0-1162 GCF_003651465.1 Formica exsecta
ATTGCGCCTAATTTCGAAAAAGACGCGCGTGTTAATATTAACACAAAATTAGGCTTTAAATTAAAGCCGGACATTTTTGACGAGACTGTTCCGCTAAGAGAGTTCTTCTCACAGTTTGAGTTAATTGCGCGAGCAAATAGGTGGAGTGACGCTGCAAAAAGCATCGCTCTCATTTCATGTCTTAGAGGAAAGGCGCGTGCGGTATTGGAAATTGAGGAATCGCAAAGTCCATGGGCGTCTCCTGTGGTTTTGGTAAAAAAGAAGGATGGGACAATTAGATTCTGTGTTGATTACAGGAAATTAAACGCCGTGACGAAAAAAGATTCCTATCCAATGTCTCGGATTGATGATATACTTGACCAGTTATCCGGAAACTCTTGGTTTTCTTCGTTAGATTTGAAGAGCGGATATTGGCAAGTGAAGATTCGTTCAGAAGATAAGGAAAAGACGGCATTTTCAATTGGAAATGGCTTGTGGCAGTTTACATGTATGCCATTTGGACTCTGCAATGCTCCTGCCACTTTCGAGCGATTGATGGAAAAGGTTTTGAAAAAATTATCCAAGATTTGTCTAGTGTATTTAGATGATGTAATTATCTACGGTAAAAGTTTCGAGGAGATGTTGTATCATTTGAAGCAAGTCTTCTTGCGATTACGCTCTGCCAATTTGAAGTTGAATCCTAGGAAGTATTCTTTTTTCAAAAGGGAAATTAAATATCTTGGTCATGTTGTTTCTGAGGGAGGAGTTACAACGGATCCTGAGAAAATTGTTGCTGTTAGGAATTGGCCGGTGCCTCGTACCAAGAAGCAGGTGCGTAGTTTCTTGGGTTTTTGTTCTTATTATAGAAAATTTGTGAAAGGATTTTCTTTAATAGCTAAGCCATTATTTTCTTTGACCAAGAATTTAGCAAAGTTTGTGTGGACGGAACAATGCGAATCAGCTTTCCAGAGGTTAAAGAAATGTTTAATGTCTTCTCCTATTCTATCTTTTCCCAGGAATGAAGGTCAATTTCTTCTGGATACTGACGCCTCAAACCATGGTATTGGTGCAGTGTTATCTCAAATTCAGGACGGCTCAGAAAAAGTTATTGCTGTTTGAGATACGATTACCGTTATTTCCCGTTCTGTGTTTCTTGTTCAATTGTGTGTTCTGTGTTATTATT
>NW_021850164.1:0-556 GCF_003651465.1 Formica exsecta
ATTGTCTAAAGTCTCCACCAAGAAGAACGATTTTACCACCAAAATGTCAAAATTTTACCACCAAAGTGTCAGCTCGCAATTGTTTTTGATTTTGTTTACAATAATTAATTCGATCTTTTTCAATTTTTATATAACTATCTACAAGCCATTGCTGAAATAATCGTCTTCCCATGACGAAAATATTAAAATTATCACGTATAGCTATTCGATATTTTACGTATGCAGCTCTACTTACTCGTTTATTACTATTTCTGCGTTGTAAATTATCATGCCAACCTTGATTTCCGTATGGATAATATAATGGATAAATCCATGGTTCTACATTTGGATTCATCGTACTGACTTGTTGTAATGTTTTATCACTTTTATTATAAATTGTTACATAAGTTTCCGGAATTTCACCATCTGTCTTATTATTCTGTACATAAAAGTATTACGGTAAGATTATCGAAAACTAAATATTTTACGAGATATTTTATTTTTTATATCAAAATATGTTAGATTAAGATTTTAAAATAACTCAAAAAGTACTTAATAAAAAAGTACTTTATTATAG
>NW_021850165.1:0-698 GCF_003651465.1 Formica exsecta
GAGATATTTTACAGTTTCAAGTTAAAAAACTCACCCTGTATAATGGAAACCAATTAAAATCGTCTATTTTTACAACTTTAATTTTGTCTATTCTTTCTATTTGTCAAAATTATGATACAATATAATAATTCGGAAGTTAGAATCATATTTAGTATCGAAAAAAACTACGAAAAATGATGAATTCTCTTTCTTATGTATTTTTTTGTGTTGTACTATATATATATTGTAGACTAAACATTTCAGTAGATATCTATTTTGTTTGGTTTGACATTTTTGCTTTCTCACAGAGGAAGCTTTGTTTTTGTGACAAATTTTTTTTTCGAGTTTTCTATGCCAATGTATTTAGAATGTTCCAAAACGTCGAAAAATCATATTTCTAAAAATGTATGTATGTATAACTGCTAAAAAATTACTTTTTTTAAAAAAAAGTGAAAAAAAGCGCCAAGTGCACGCGCATAAGCGTCTTTTACTATAAAAGAACTCTAATTCAAGATAGTGTTATTTTAATTATTTTAATACAAAAACACTCACATCCAAACTAAAAAACTGTTTCACAAAATAGTTGTTTTAATTTTCTACAAAAATAATGTGATATATGATAAAAATATTGCGCCAAATAATAAAAAATTATGTTACAAAATTTATTTATTATCATTTCTAATATTAAGAATTGTATCAAATTGCAATGTGATTAAAAT
>NW_021850166.1:0-136 GCF_003651465.1 Formica exsecta
AGAGATAAGATCGCTATGTACGCAAGTTTCTTTCGTTCGGTACGAACAAGTTACGTGCCTGTAAGCGAGATTTGCCCAAAATTTTCATTACACATCATGGAAATTGAGGAACAACGCTTCTCGGCACACAAAGCTA
>NW_021850166.1:19535-19993 GCF_003651465.1 Formica exsecta
TCAATTTTTATTATTGCAATTTGTTGCCGGTTAGAAACTGATAAATTTCTGTTTATGACTTTTTTATGTCAGATTATTGTAAGTGCCTTAAAAATCGTGGCGACCGTTACGAGGACCACCCTGTATATACACTGTGTGTACACACACGCGCGCGCGCGCACAGACACACACACACATGCACACATATATATACATACATACATAGCTTGTCTCACCACCTCCGTACAATAATGTATTGTAGGGATCAGCGCTGTAACAGCTGAGCGCTCACGCACTCTACCGGGCGCACGTCAGTGAACCGCGCTGTAGCTGTAACAGCTGAGCGCTCACGCACACTACCGGGCGCACGTCAGTGAACCCCGCGCTGCGAAGTAGCGAAGTGTGCGCCGCCGCACACTACTAGGCGCGCGACGCACCGACGTGCGCCCGGCTAAAAGTCGGCGCTGATTGACCAGACT
>NW_021850167.1:0-268 GCF_003651465.1 Formica exsecta
TCTATCATTTTTGGCAGCACTGGGCTGCGTTCGGAAACATCACCCATGTGCACACGAACATCGTTCTATCTTAGTTCAACTTTTAGTAAATAACGAAGATAGAACGGCGCTCGTGTGCACACGGGTGATGTTTCCGAACGTAGCCTTCCGAACGTTTCCGAATTGTATAGCGCAATCAGTCGATGTTTTACTGTCGCATAAGATGTAAGTATGTTACGTATGTTATTTGTATAAAACAAGTAAACTAAAGTGCACTGTGCACTGTGCA
>NW_021850168.1:0-545 GCF_003651465.1 Formica exsecta
CTCTCTCTCTTTCCCACCTCCCTCTCTCACTCTCTCTCTCTCTCTCTACCCTCTCATTCTCCTTCAACAGCTCTCTCCCCCTCCTCAGTCCCTCTTTCTTCTCCTTCTTTCTTTCTGTCTATCTCTTTCCCCATGTCTTTTGCTTATTCTTCCTCTTGTTTAATTTTAAATAAAACTTCTTTCTTTCTCTTCCTTCTCTCCCTCTCTCTCTCTCTTTTTGACGTGAGTATACGTGAACGTGTCTCTGTGTGCTCCGTTTCTTTTGTATTCTTTTTCTGCTGTCTTCTGCCCCGCGGGGCTTTTGCTTACAGAAAAACTTGAGTAAGGCCATTTCACTTGCTCCTTGCATTGTTGGCGGAGAATTTCCTTAGCGGACCGACGAGATTTTTCACTTTTGTGATCTCGGTGCGTTGAGTTGCTGGAGCTGTTAACGGCTGTTCTTTTCGGCGGTGTCATTGCTGTGCGCGTGCGCTCCCGGTATGTCGAAGCAAAACAACAATATCTCGCGGCAGGGCAATGCTTCGACTATTGACAGCGTGGATGGG
>NW_021850169.1:0-207 GCF_003651465.1 Formica exsecta
GCAATTGTTGCGTTTAATATTTTAATCTGATTTTTCATTGCGTGCCGCAGCGTTTGCTGATTCCTTTGCATGAAATTTAATTGCTCCTTTATAATTTTTTCGTCGTCTGCGTCCATTGTGCCGAAGAGTGTTTTGGCTATCGTTCCTAGACCGTCGTTCCTAGATTAGCCCTCGTCTTGTCTTCTTGGGTGATTGGTACGCAAATTT
>NW_021850170.1:0-9878 GCF_003651465.1 Formica exsecta
CGTCCACGCGAGCAATGCAATCGTGTGTGTACGTATACGGACATATACCTCTACATAGGGATCGAGAATTTATTTCTCAGATTGGTAACCCTGAAGCTGGAGTTTCGCATTGTCACCGCGCGAGGTCTCTAATATCAATTCGGAGTTTGGTCGTCAGTCGTCACTCTTGCTAACCCTTAACCCGTTCATTCGAAAATGCTATAAAAAGAAACTTGTGTACGAGATATATGTATAAAATAAGAAAATTTTTGTGCTAGCTTATTAGTCCTGTTTATCTTTGAGGAAAAGAAATTGAAGAGATATAATGATGGTTCCTTTGCAGATCATTACACGAATGAGTAAAATTGGTATGATATCAGTATGATATTTAATGATTTTCGTTTATGATAAAATTGATTTTGTTGTATTACAAAAGATAATTTTTGAACAAAATAATCTTTTTTTATTTTTTATTAAGTTTCCAAAAGTATTGCGTTTTATGATATGCTAAGTTATACATAGTATTTGTAAAAAAAACTATGTTTAGTTATCAAGCTATATTTAAAAAACGCTATGTTGAGGTTATATATAGGAATTGTGGCAGCCTTCTAATTTATTTCTGATAATGAAATATGCATTTTATTTATGTGTTTCTTTTTGCGCAGGTGGATTACCTATGAAAAAGAATCTTTATTATCTTTATTATATTATTGTTTTATTTATTTCTTTAATATTATCAATAATTGGATTATATGCTATTCTTGCGACAATATAATAGAGAAAATTTTTTTGTAATTGTGCAGTTAAATATAATATTAATGTTACATTTTAACATTTTAATCATCAGTTTTGGTTAATTTTTGATATGATATATTTTGATTAAAATTTGAGCTATCAATTTTGATTTATTAAAAAATTTTATATATTCTATATAAAATTAATATTTTTTTTTATGCTGTGTAAAACATTTCTATTAAAATTCTGTATCATATAACACAAAATTTAAGCTATTTTAATCTTATTAATAGTTATTTTATACAGAATTGTAATTATATCTATATGGTATGCTATTTAACTTATAGATAACTTTCTTGACTGTTAAAGTGGAACTGAGAATATTGATATACCAAATATTAATAATTAAATTAATATATTATTATTGATAGATTATGCAATTAAAAAAATTTTTTATTATATTTTTATTCTATTTTATTTAAAGTTTGATAAAATAATTTAAAAAATTGAATAATGTTTACATATAAAAAATATATATTATGATATGATATATTGATATTGATGAATATATGGATATCCTGTAAACACAAATAAATTTGTTAATATATTGCTAAATATCAGACCAGATTTTAATCTTCTTATATAAAACTATAAATTTATTATTAATTTTATGAATAATAGTGAGAATTAGATACTTTTTGTCTCATATGTTTACCAAATTTATTTTTTATGAACAAACTTTTTCTTTTCTTTTAGGTTGATATGTTAGCATAAATTATTCACATGTTATTTTCTATGATTAACATATAGGAAGAAATTATCAGAGAGAGAGGCAAATTATATACTTGACAAAATCTATATGAAAATTTTTATTCTTGTTAAATTGTATCTTATTACTTTACATGATATGTAAATAATTTTAAAAATTGTGAATATTTCAGCTCCAAAATTTGGTAGGTTTACTTTAAATGGTATAAATATATGTTTGAGTCGTAGTAAATATTACTACGTAAACGAAGAAAAAGACAAAACCTGGACAGATATTATGGAAGCTGCAACTACTCATATGTTTCTTCTTGAAATTGCACGAGGATTTGGTCTTATTTTGTCTCAGTTATTTAGAGAACCAGCAACTATAAATTATCCATTTGAAAAAGGGCCTTTGAGTCCTAGATTTAGAGGCGAACATGCACTAAGAAGGTATATTTTCTGTGTGTGTGCGTGTGCGTGTGTGAATATATATATATATATACAGGGTGTCCCACCAAAAGTGGCCACCCCCTTTTATCTTTTAAACTAAAGGAGATAGACTGTAACAAATATATATCAAATTAAATGGTTCAAACTGAACTCTATTGTGAGCATAATAGTTGCTTTTAAAAGCTATCTGTGTTAACGAACGGAGAGGTATGCATAATTTTTTTATAATAATGTGAATATTTCGATATGAAAAGTTGTAGCACTGTTTGAAACGAATACAACGATGTATGCTGTAATATAAATATTTTATATATTATACATGTTTTATCAACTTGAAATATCGCGGGCGACGTCTACTTTTTCATTTTCGGTTCTGCGATATGGCCAACTTCGAATTGAATATTATGATGAAATGACAACATGACATGTCAATCTGTAATGCATGAGTCATAAGTTGCAACGTCATCTCATAGATACACCAATTTTCCCATTATTTTCTTCTGCTTCTTAAAGCAATTTCTCTTTATTTAGCACTTGACTAATAGATCATGCACTAAAGTACATAAAAATGGTGAAAGACAACACTTTGTAAACCTAAATGTATATCTATTGGATATTGTGAATAATAGAGGGTTAAGGAGGCTATAAATATTTAATATATGTGATCGCGGCTTATGGTATTTCGTATTTCTTATGGTTTTACTATGAAGATATATTTTATTTATTTTATTTAGATATCCCTCTGGAGAAGAAAGATGTATTGCTTGTAAATTATGTGAAGCAATATGCCCTGCACAAGCTATTACAATTGAAGCAGAAGAAAGAGCAGATGGATCTCGACGCACTACAAGATATGACATTGATATGTCTAAATGTATTTATTGTGGGTTTTGTCAAGAAGCTTGTCCGGTAGATGCTATTGTAGAGGTATCCAAGTTTTTTTGTTAATAAAAGATATAGGGAGAAAAGAAAAAATAATGAGAGAAATTTAGAATTATTATTTAACAATTATATTATTAAAAAATTGTGTTTTACAGGGTCCAAATTTTGAATTTTCAAGTGAAACTCATGAAGAAATGTTGTATAACAAGGAAAAACTTTTAAATAATGGAGATAAATGGGAATCTGAAATTGCTAGTAATATCCATGCTGATCACTTATATCGTTAATAATTGTGTTGTAATGTAGTAACAATTGATGCAAGTAAACACAAATATAGAGTAAATTAAAGGAAAATTTTATTTATATAGAGTTTTTATGTATAATAGCTAGAGATATTATATACAATACATATTAAATTAATTAAATTTAATAATAAAGATATAAAAAATAGTTATGTTTTTGTTTTAATATTTTTATTAGATAAATGAAGTGGTTTTTAAATAATGTTAGAAACCAACTTATCTATAGAATATTTCGCAAGAAGATTGATCAAATTTAAGACTGCATTTATATGTGTCTCCTTTAATAGTTTAATAATACTTTTAAAACTGACCAATTACAGCTATTTATTTGAAGAATGGAATGACTATGATTGGCCAGTTTTAAAACTACGGATGTTATTAAACCCAATTAAGACGGGAGAGGTTCATTTGGACACAACGGATGCGTTCAGGAGGTTGATTGTGTATCTTAAAATGATGTGAAAATTACAAAAATGAGGAAATTCACTAGAGTATCTATGATTTCATTTATACATGTATATAAAAACTTTATTTTATGTATACGTTAATGTATTTTGTAATAAATCACAATAGTAGCTATGAAAAACTATTTTTATCTTAAGTATTCTTTTCAAATTGACAATCTCTACAAAAAATTATTATAAAAAAATATATTGATTGAATTTTATTATATATAATTAATATAATAGTTTAATCAACATAATTTTTTTAATATAATACATTTAAATATATTAAAATATTAAAATATATTTTTTGTAAAGGTTGTTAATTTAAAAAGAATATTTACTCCAATAATAGCTTTTCATAGCTACTATTATGATTTATTATAAGATACATTGACATAGTATACATAAAGTAAAGTTTTTATACACGTACAATGTGTGTATAGTTACAAAATTGCCAACATATTTTCAAAATTTTAACAATTGTTCTAAATATAATTCTCACACAAAATGTAATAATGTTCATATAACAAAACAAAAAAATTTTATTCAGATGTTTGTGGAATTGAACTTGAGTCTACTGCATAATAGACTGAACATCTTGTACTTCGCCATTACGTATTACTTACATACGTTTTCATGCTATCAGTACTAATGTAGTACTTATGTAGTACATATGTGCTTATGCGATATTGGTATAATTGAAGAAAAATAATACTATAATTGTTAATCTATGAAACTGTGATTACGACTGTTAAAAGTAGGGCTCGTGAAAACTGATTAATTCGATTAACCGGTTAAAAACGAATTTACTGGTTAAAATCAGTTAACTTGTAATCGGTTAGAGTGAGTACCATTATTCGATTAGTCATTTAATCGATTATTCCGGTCAATTAATATATTTATTGTGTTTTCTCAACATTTTTCTTCTGGAATAATTAATTGTCACTTTTGTTATGTCTAACCGAATTAAACAAATAATTAAATAATGTCTTTATACTTTACACGCAAATAATTCCAAAAGTGGACTTTTAACGGACTGTCGTGTAGAATTCTGAAACAAGTTTTACCAATTGCACTTTCTTTTGCCGTTAAAAAAGAATAAATATGAAAAATAAAAATAAAAGTGTTTCTTGTTATATAAAGAAATATGAATATTAAATAAGAAAGTGCTTTGTTGCATATACGGGGTGGACCATTTTAATTAATCTACGCGAATATCTCGAAAACTGAGCCCGATAGACAAAAATGTTTCAGACAAAAGTTGCATGGTTTCGAGGTGGCCACATGATGAAAATATGGACTTGACCTTGAGTGACCTTTTCAAGGCCAGGTCAATGTGATCGATGTCTTAAATAGAACCGCACATTTTTTATTGCATATTCTTGTAGCTTATCTCGAGAGCTTTTCAAAACACTATAATAATGTATTTTTTCATTAACACATACTTTGTAAATAATTACATATTTTTTATACACAAGGCATACACAGACAATTTCTTTTTCAACATATGATCACTAAATCTAATATATCCGAACAAAATTTTTATGCTTAAACAACAACTATTTGATACAAAAATGACGCAATTCCGCTGCAAAATTTTACACTATGGACTGGAAAAGCGATATCTTATTGTTCATATATATGAGGTATTCAGAATTTAAATTATAATTTATTTTTTTTTGTTTTCTTAAGCCCACTTTACACGATCTATAATTTGCAACAGAATTCAAGACAGAATTCTATTTATATTTTTAAGATTTATCGTCCAAACATTTGGTATTATGATTTAATGACATTTATTTTGGAACACTGGCTTCCAAAAACATCGATTTATGACAGTGTTAATATTGATTTGGGTAAACAACAAAATGATCATGAGCACGAATTAACGATAGAAGAAAAAGAATTACAAAATATTTCTGTATTACAAAATATTTCTTACTCTCTTTTGAACAGAAACTTTAAGATTTAAAATAACATTTAAGAGTTATTTTAAATTGTATCAAAGACTTACTTTGTATCTAGGACTTTAATAATACTAATTATACATTTGATTTTCATAGGATGATTATTTATCTGTAGAAGAAACAGTAGCCAAGCTACCATTCCTTCTTTATAAAAATAGTCTTTATATTCTTCTTGTATTTGTAATGCAGCGACAGAAACTCTACCTTGTCGTTGTACTACATTAGGCAAACAATTCATATTATTTAATAAATCTGTGTTTGCAGTGGTATTTTCTGTAGTTAAAAGATTATGTAATGCTACACAGGCTAAAGTAATAAGTTCTACTTTATCAGTCGATAACGATATAGGATTCAAAAGCACTCTAAATCTATTAGCTAAAATTCCAAATGCGTTTTCGACTACTCTTCTTGCCCTCGATAAACGATAATTACAAATTCTATTTTCATAGCAAATATTTCTTTGAGAATATGGTTTTAATATCCTTGTAGACAGAGGAAAAGCATCGTCTGCTACTCTTACATACATTGTATAAATTTTATTAATTTTGTAGGTATTATACATGAAGAGCAAAGGCGGCAATACGTCTCACAACTTAATTTACAATATTTTATCCAGCGTGATAACCAATTCTGTAGCTACGAACTATAGCTTTTATGGACAAAAACATAAGAGAATTTTTTCTAGTCTTACCTTATGCAGTTGCGTCTATCGTAAGTTCTATTTAAGTGAAGCATGCTTTATAATAAATAAATAATAACTTAAATCAACCAGTAACTGAACAGGTCATTATTGTTTTTATTTCTTAAATATAAGGTTCTCAAGTTTTTAATATAATAAAATAATAATATCTTTGAGTTTTTAAAATTTGAGGATTAGACTATTGTAAAAGTAATAAAATAGTGTATTTTATACATTTTTCAGATTTTGTTTATTCATCACTGGTCAGTTTACGCTACTTATAGTATCAATATAAATGTTTTAGAACGTTCGCATTCATAACAATTGTTATTTTTATGTATATAGATACTGTAAAACTACAATTTGCTAATGTTAGCGAAGAAGATGTTAAGCGGAGCATTAAAAGATGGCTCGATAGTTCAAAAACGAGATTGTTCCGTGTTCAAACGTAATTATGAACAATACACTTCGCATCCTCAGTGAAATACTATACCAAACTTATTTTTTTATGGGAAATCGATTTTAAAGGGAAAATTCTCCTATTTTAACGTATTTTTACTGTTTGTTAAAGATATTTGCATGATCTTCGTGTTTTTATAAATAATTCTTTTGTCTTTTATTCAAAATCGTAACATTTTGGGTTGTTATAGTATTGTTCTAGAGGTGTTACTTCATATACTAGTCATTTTATTTTATAATATTTATCAAAATTGTCTAATTTTCAGGCAAGCTCCTAAAAGAAAAATATTTCAACCAATAATACCAGCTGAAAATGATGATCCAGAAGTTTAAATTGAAGAAAAGTTATATATTAAAATATTTTTTTATAATAATATATTCTATTACTGGTAAAAAATTACATTACAAAAAAAATGTAAAAAGATTATAAAAATAAATATTATATCACGAAAAAAAAATTTTAATGTATGGCTGACTGGGTAGTTATTGATATAACCTATTTTTTTGTATCGGCTTAAACCACTTCTCTGTATGGTTTTTTGCGATTGCTCAATATTTTTTTGTTTAATTCTGTTCAGTTCTGTGCACTATAAAGAAATATAGCTTGAAATATTTTAAGAAACCTTTAGAAACATTTTAAAAATATTTTCTGAAATATTTTATGAAAAGTTATTTGAAATATTTCTGAAAGATTTCGAAAACATTTCAAGAAATATTTCAAAAATTCTGATTTTCTAGACATATTTATATTTCAGAAATATTTCATGGAAAATTTCTGAAATAATTCAACTCTTGCAATAAAATATTTCTGAAATATTTCTAAAATATTTCATGCTGTGTGGGTGCATATCTTCGTACTGTGTATCATTGTTAGACTTTTCGTACAAATCATATCGTGGTGTTTTCATTTTGTTTCTATAATTTGTCGTAGAATACGCATTTATATCGTATCGTACTGTCAGATTATCATTTTTCTTTTCATTGTCAGTGAAATTTTGCTGAGATTTCGATAACGAAGCGGCGAGGAGAAAAAGCGCGCAATACCAAAACATCAAATTTTTTCCACACATCGTTGTCTTTTTGACGCGTCGAATTTATACCTGAAAAATACGTATTTGATTTTTTTTCTACGGTAATTTCTTATTTAGATATCCTATCGCGACGATATACGAACTGCGGCTTGAAAAATATATAGGAAAGTAGGGTGAAACCCGGTACCTTTTTAGATTTATCTTCCTGCAAAAAATCAGAGTAAAAAAAATTTTGCCGTTAGTACCCATATAGCACCGTAAGATTGTAACAACATTGCAGCAACATTTTTCTGCAAGATTGCAACATTGCAGAAACATTGCAAAATATTGCTGCAATGTTGTTATGATATTGCAGCAACAATAAAATGTCCGCCTACAGAAATATTGCAATATAATATTGCAGCAACATAGCAATATAATATATATGCAATAATACTTTATGTATTATTAATACTGTAACTGATCTAATTTTTGTCGTCGAAAATTGCCGTAGATCTGCTGGGCATTTGGCGCAAAGTTGTCGGTCTGCGGTTGACAAACCTGCTCTCGATTTGTTGCGTCAATCTGTCGTCGCACTGCTAGTGACAGATCTGCTCTGGTGTTGTACCCAATTTGACATCAGGATATGATTTCAACTTTTAGTTGCAATTGGGGCGCACTCGAGGACACAGTAGGCCCTGAATTTGGCAGCCTCGTTCCACAAGGAATTGTTTGCTATTTGTTAACAATCCGCAAGCAAATGGTTAGCTGGGTAAAGTGTGTAGATACTCGGTTTTGCCTCAACACGAGAAAAATAACAAACATGGCGACTCTATATTCCGGCGTACAAAGTAACGATCAAAACTAGTGCGATATACTCTAATATACAGTGCCTACCAAAAGTTCCGGGCCACCTAAATAATTTTTGAATGGTTTGAAATATAGGATTGAAATTTATAGGGATACAATGGGATCACAAAGCCTATTATTTAAACACAAAAACATCCACAACTACACCCGCGGGGGACGGGGGGAGGGAGGAGCCAAAAAATCTTAAATGGCATGTGGAGTTGAGTGAGGGCTCGTTCCAAAGGGCTTTCCGAGACGAAAACAACGCGAGGTCGCCGAGGTCTCTACGATTTTTTTCGCAGAGTTATGATCATTTGAATGGATTGACAACAATATGGATTAGAATGTAATGATTTTAGATTGGAAATAATCCGCGAAAGCGATATTAAAATCGATTATAGTTCGTTCGGAATTAAAATCGATTACTTTTTAATCCGGGCGCGGATTGAACCGATTAAAACCGATTAAAACCGATTAAAACGGATTATGTTTTAATCGGTTTTAATCGATTATTTTCGGCAGGGCTGTCTCTCATCCAATGCGGATTTTCATCTGCCCAATATCTCATATTCTGTCAATTTACAGAACCGTTTAATTCAAATGTTGTTTCGTCAGAAAAACAGATGATAGTGATGCTTCTTCAAAATTCGATGGACTGATGTTGTGTTAATATCATTTTCTTGAACTGCTCTCGAGCCCGATGTATGGAGATTATTGTATACAGTTAGCAGAACATCTAAAGCTTTTTCGTCATTACTAGCATTTTTGGGTTTTCCAGATCTAGGCGCATTTTCAATTACACCGGTTCTTTGGAAACGACCAACAGTTCTTTCAACAGTTGACTTTGAAATTGGTTCACGGTTATTATATGTGGCATTGAATAAATCCGCTACTTCTCGATAGAACCTTATTCTGTCGCCATACCCTCTCATCATCAATACAGTGATCCTTTCCGTATCAGTTAAATGCATTTTCAAAAATGTGCTAAAATGAAAAATACTAAAGCAAAAAAGATATTAGACAAGCGCTCTCGAAAATTCACAAGCGACCGCGTGAAATAATGAGTTTACAAGTGAGAACTCTCTGAGGAAACATCAACTACTGCATATCATAGGTCGCCGGCATACGGGCATTGACATTTGAGTTCAAACCAAACAACTTTTAGTACATTTCTATTGTCAGAAAATGCATTTAACTGATAAGGAAAGTATCACTGTATTGATGATGAGAGGGTATGGCGACAGAATAAGGTCCTATAAAGAAGTAGCGGATTTATTCAATGCTACATATCCTGACCGTGAACCAATTTCAGTCAACTGTCGAAAGAACTGTTGGTCGTTTCCAAAGAACCGGTGTAATTAAAGATGCGC
>NW_021850170.1:10430-11456 GCF_003651465.1 Formica exsecta
GTATACAGTTAGCAGAACATCTAAAGCTTTTTCGTCATTACTAGCATTTTTGGGTCTTCCAGATCTAGGCGCATCTTTAATTACACCGGTTCTTTGGAAACGACCAACAGTTCTTTCAACAGTTGACTTTGAAATTGGTTCACGGTCAGGATATGTGGCATTGAATAAATCCGCTACTTCTCGATAGAACCTTATTCTGTCGCCATACCCTCTCATCATCAATACAGTGATCCTCTCCGTATCAGTTAAATGCATTTTCAAAAATGTATTAAAATGAAAAATACTAAAGCAAAAAAGATATTAGACAAGCGCTCTCGAAAATTCACAAGCGACCGCGTGAAATAATGAGTTTACAAGTGAGAACTCTCTGAGGAAACATCAACTACTGCATACCATAGGTCGCCGGCATACGGGCATTGACTTTTGAGTTCGAACCAAACAACTTTTAGTACATTTCTATTGTCAGAAAATGCATTTAACTGATAAGGAAAGTATCACTGTATTGATGATGAGAGGGTATGGCGACAGAATAAGGTCCTATAAAGAAGTAGCGGATTTATTCAATGCTACATATCCTGACCGTGAACCAATTTCAGTCAACTGTCGAAAGAACTGTTGGTCGTTTCCAAAGAACCGGTGTAATTAAAGATGCGCCTAAATCTGGAAAACCCAAAAATGCTAGTAATGACAAAAAAGCTTTAGATGTTCTGCTAACTGTATACGATAATCCCCATACATCGGTCTCGAGAGCAGCTCAAGAAAATGATATTAGCACAACATCAGGCCATCGAATTTTGAAGAAGCATCACTATCATCCTTACAAAATACATCTAGTCAGGAACTATCCGAAGACGATTATGACAGAAGAGTGGAATTTTGCAACACAATGATGACACGACTTGCTGATAATCAGTTTTTCAACTGGATCTGTTTTTCTGACGAAGCAACATTTGAATTAAACGGTTCTGTAAATCGACAGAATATGAGGTATTGGGCAGATGAAAATCCGCATTGGATGAGAGACAG